>NC_052048.2:147052821-147352821 GCF_903992535.2 Arvicola amphibius
GGAGGGAGGTAAGGGGGGGGAAAGCCAAGGCCAGCAGTGTGTGACCTGGCATGGAGGGTCACTTCTGCAGTGTGTCCCAAGACAACAATAAAAGACAGAAGACAACCACTCTTGACTAAGGAAGGGAGCCTGAATGGGACTTCATAATTCATGGAAATTCTAGAGCCTGTTCTGCGGGTCCTACTAATTTTACCTCAGAGTCTCTGCTACTGCTACAGGTTGTTTCCATTTGGTTGGAAATGATTTTCAGGTGGGCCATAGACAAGGTCAGGGCCCCTGAGGTCTCAGAGGGTAAAGGCCTTTGCTGTGGAGCCTGAGGACTTGGTTTCAACCCAGGAATCCCACGGTAGAAGGAGAGAAACAACAGCTGCAAGCTGTCCTCTGACCTCCACAGGTGAGCTACGGCACTGGTGAGAGGGGGAGGGAAAGGAGAAGTTAATTTAAAACAGATAAAGGAAGGGGCTGGAGAGATATCTCAGTGATTAGAGCATCGTCGTTCTTCCAGAGGACCCAGTGTTCAGTTCCTAGCACCCACATGACTTGATTGTGCATTTGTCAGGCGCCTTCTCGGTCAATGTTCTGATTATGTCCTCGGGCCTGATGACAATGTGCACTGGCCTCTTGCCCCAGCAGCAGGTGAGATGCGCCCTTATCCTACTTCTGCCTGGACACAGCCCGGATAACTGACTCCAAGTCCCCCTGGGCATGAGGCATTGGACAAAATGGTGGTGCTGTTGTGGGGTTGAAACTTCCCATTTCTCAATGAGTGAGTTCAACTGTCCAGCTCATAGATGCCCCTGGTTTCTTCCAGAGGGTTTCTATAACACAGTCATTTTAAAACACCACTGTGATCTTGAGGAGAGCATCTCCCATCCTCAGGGGGAGAGAAATTGGATGGTAAAGGGGTGCTGGCTGGCCCTATGTGCCCTTGCTGGCTTAGCACAGTGTAGGCATGGGGCATACAGGGTCTGAGCTTGTGGTTCAGTTCCTAGGTGCCCTCTTGCTAACCAGATAGCACTGGTTCCTACAATTAAAAGATTTCACTAAATTCTCCTACACTATAAATGTATTTTAAACTATTAAATTGAAATGAAACAACAGCCCCTTTGGATGTCAGTGTGGTGATTTCTCAGAAAATTAGGAAACAACCTTCCTCAAGACCCAGTAATACCACTTTTGGGTATATACCCAAAGGATGCTCAATCGTGCCACAAGGACATGTGCTCAACTATGTTCATAGCAGCATTGTTTGTCACAGCCAGAACCTAAATGTCCCTCAACTGAAGAATGAATGAGGAAAAATGTGGTACATTTATACAATGGGAGTACTACACAACAGAAAAAATAATGACATCTTGAATTTTGCAGGCAAATGGATGGAGCTAGAAAACATCATTTTGAGTGAGGTAACCCAGACCCAGAAAGACAATTATCACATGTACTCAATGATAAGTGTTTTTTAAACATAAAGCAAAGAAAACCCAGCCTACAAATCACAATCCCAGAAAACCTAGACAACAATGAGGACCCTATGAGAGACATACATAGACCTCATCTACATGGGAAGTAGAAAATACAAGATCTCCTGAGTAAATTGGGAGCATGGGGACCTTGAGAGAGGGTTGAAGGTGTGTGTGTGGGAGAGACAGGGAGGGGAACAGAGAAAAATGTAGACCTCAATAAAAATCAATAAAATTTTAAAAAAGAACTTAACCATTTTACACATAAATACAACTTAAAACAAACACAGACAGGTGGTGGTGGCGCACGCCTTTAATCTCAGTACTTGGGAGGTAGAGGCAGGAGGATTTCTGTGAGTTTAAGACCAGCTTGGTCTACAAGAGCTAGTTCTAGGACAAGCTTCAAAGCTACAGAGAAACCTGTCTCTAAAACAAAGTTTAAAAAAAAAGAAAGAAAAACAAAACAAAACCATTTAAATCTATAGTAGTAAGTAAGTAAGAAATAATAGGTTATAGTCAACTATACAGTGTGGCTTGTGAGATCTGAGTCACAAATAGTTACTGTTTATGGCCAACATGTTCAGAATGGTGCCATGAGCAGACCAGACTCCTTAAGACTTCTAGAGTAGTTGTGTGGACCTTTACATATTAAAATACATATTAATTTATTGTAACAAAAAAGAAAGAAATGAAACAAATGTTCTGAGGTGAATTAATTTTCCTCTCCAAATTAAAAGGGCACGCAGGCCAGAGTTACTGCCTTCCATGAAGTAGGTAAACCCTTTGACTTTAGGATAAAAATGTATATGGAGCCATCTCTCAGGCTGTCCAGCCCGTTAGAACTTGAAGGAATATTTCCAGACAATAGAACACCAAACTTTGCTCCCAAGCTCAGTCTTTCCTGAATGGTCTTCCAGAAAGTTCTCCTAACCTTTTGGTTAGCAGACGCCCCCAGATGAGCAGCCCTGGAGAACCGTCAGCAGTGGCGTTTGTGCTTGGCTGTAATGTCTCATAGCGCACCAGCACCACTCCCCTCCGTAATAACAGAGCTCAAACACTAGTGGCGAACAGGTACAGAGCAGAGTGGTTCTAGGAAGGGGAGTGGCTTTGGGCTACAAGTCACTAATTTAGCATATTGATTGGTCCAAACACAGAGACCCAGAGGCCACATGAGCTAAAGACCTGCTCAGGCTCAGGAGAAGACAGGACAGCCCTCTCCACTAAAGTTAAACGTATAAAGAATCCTCAACTGACTGCTTGTTTCTGATTTTGAGAATTTCTCTGTGTTAATTTTACCAACTTCTCTCTCTCTCTCTCTCTCTCTCTCTCTCTCTCTCTCTCTCTCTCTCTCTCTCTCTTTTTGTGTGTGTGTGTGTGTGTGTGTGTGTGTGTGTGTGTATGTGTGAAGGTCAACCGTCTATGCCTGTCTCAGGATCTTCTACTTTGTTTGTTGAGACAGGGTCTCTCCCTAGAACTGAATTGCATGGCTAGGAAGTTGTAGGGATCCCTCTGTCTCTACTTGTCCAGGGCTGGTATTCCAAAGGTGTGCCTGTGCCCCACTTTTGACACGGGTGCTGGACTCAAGTCATGCTTACACGCTTACATGGCAATCTGTTCCCAACTGAGACATGACCCCAGCCCCAACTTGGCACATTTTCACTTGTGGATCATCTATTTAAGATGCTCCTGCTCCTGGGAAGTTATGTGTGTCGTGGACAGATGTCCAGCTGGCTTCCCTACATAGACAGGAAGCTGTATTTTAGGAAGAGTGCTGAGAAGGAAGCTGTTGGGAAGAGATGCTGCAGAGACAGGAAGCAGGGGAAATCAACCTGAGTCTCCTGATTTGCCACACAGGGAAAATGCTCAGAAACCTGGACCTTCTGAGTCATACCTGGGCCCATTTTCAGAAGGCACATCCTCTTCAAATACTAAGCAACAAAGGCTGTGTTGATAGCCTCCATGAGGAGCTTCACATCACCGAGGAATGGGGGGCAGTGGCAGGGTTGCCAATAAGGGACAGAGAAACCCTTTATCCAAGAGAGGCTACACCCTTATAATTCATCTCCCAAGCAGAGTTATTATTTTCAGGGAGGGGTCCAAAGAAGGGTGTGGCCTAAAAACCTCAAAGCCTCTCTGCTCACTCTACCCACTATATGTGGACTGTTTTGGTCACTGGAGTCCACAAACCTGAAAGAAAGAAAACCCCGACTTTGAACAGTTCTGGTCCAGGAGTATCACCCAAAGCAGGAAGGGGAAAGCAGTGCATGTGAGCTGTTGCTGGGCTCACAGCGTGACAGGAACACATAGCCAGTGACAAAAGACACACTCTGGGGTCCAGAAACCACAAGGAAAACTTTAGTTCTTCCTGTACCAAGAATTCCCAGGCCCCAGCTTCCTTTAATGCTATTGTTGATTGGCCACGAGAGTCTCAAGGATCCAAGAGTCTTGCAGATCCCTGGGACCCGAAGAAACACAGAGACCCTGCTCTCCTCTTACTCACTAAGGTGGGCACTGAGGACCAGAGCAAGCCCCTAGACTTGGTTCTGAACCAACATTTACCCAGCAACCCAGCATCAGGGTAAAGCTCGCAGGCACAGAGCAGGAAGATTTAACATGAAGCAATGGCCTTTATACGGTAAAACTGCCCACCAGACCTACTCCCAGAGGAGACAGCTCTGAACGTTAGTGCAATAGCAACGTATCGACAATAAAGAGACACCAGAATGCAAGCTGAGGGCCTAAGATGTTTCAAGAAAAGGCTTCATCAAAATAGCATTATTTTCAAAATAGTGTTTTGTTCCATAAGAACAAAATGTCTTGATTTCTCTCCCCATGTGTGGCATGGCGAGTTGAAGGGTTAGTCTGCTAATATTCTGAGCATTCGAAGTTTGTGAAGTAGATGTCTGGAATGGTGGAAGGGAAGCAGAGGATTGCTCTCACCTGTGTCATTTTTTTTTTTTTTTTTACCCGCTGATTAACACAAAATAAGATCAGGGAGCACAACCACACATTTGCCTTCTCTAAGCCACCCAACTGAAATTGGAGATGAACTTCCAAAATAATGTGTAGAAAATACAATCTGTGGGTAAGCATGAGTCTTCAGCTAGGCAATGTGGTGTGGACAGGGCCAGCGGGGATTGTTGTCTAGTCTTTGTGGGGCTCCTGTGATGCAAGGGTCTGCAGACCTGGGAGGGCTACACACAGAAACCCATGTGGGAAGAGCTGGCTGAAGAGGCGTGCAGCGCATGGCTGTGACTGGGTTTGGAGTCCTCACATCCCACTGGGAGGGAGGGTCGAGCGTGTGCTGCCTCCCTGTTTACGAAATCAGTTCTAAGCACATAGTGCTTGCTTGTCTGTCTCTGTGCACAGGTGGATACCCTGAAGCCTCTCACTGGGAGGCCCTCTGCTGCTCTCTGAGGCAGTGAGATGTCCGAGCACTCTCCTGTCAGAACCAGGCGTAAACCACGCCGTCCTCACAGTGAATGTTAAATATCACCTAAATTCCAATCAAGCCTGGAGTGCCAAGAACTGCCAGTCATCCAACCCAGGCGAGGCTGTGATTAACAAGCCTTCCAGGGCAACTGATGAAAAAATTAGGAATCCACAAGCCCCAAATTAGCGGAGCAAGTGTAGAAGCATCATTCAACAGAAGCCGTAGAGACTTGGTGGGAGCATGGTATTCAAATGAGTTACAAACCAGACTCTTATCGACTTAAGAGTTGATAGAGCATTTAAAAGTGTAGCGAGCTCGCATCTCATCTAGCTCTTGTTCCAACAGATGATGAATAAAATGCTGGTTGCTGCATTCGACTGACTCTAATGACAGTAATAACCAAGGCAGGGAGGGAGACGGGGAAGAGGATGAGTATAGGTGTCACGTGGGTAACCATATTCAAAGAGCAAGCAAGATACACGATGAGCAAGCTTTTGAGCCTCTGGGAGGGAGACAGTAAAGAAAGGGCTTCACAAATCTTTAAGAGCTATGGTATAAAGACATCTCTATACTACAGCATCCCATGCCAGCTAGGATTAGAAACATTCATTTGATAACAGATTTCTATGACCATCACCAACGTGCTATTTACAGAAGTAATCTTAACCCATGTCTGTAGCCTCATACCTAAATGCTCCGGTTCTATCAGCAGGCTACGGCAGGGTCTGAAAAGGGACCATGGTGTGGGTGGGCATTAGACAGTGGGTATGCTTAATACACACTTATGCCCTTTTTATACAAAATTATGCTGATTATCGTAACAGACCAAAAGAAGGCTGAAGAAATTAGGAAAGCAGGTGTATCTTCACAAACAGGCAACTAAATCAGGTAGACCCGGAAGAGGCGTGGAATGAGGGCTTGTGGAGTGTGGTATCAACACAGTCACATCACAGTAGGACAGCCACTCTTTCTGTCATAAAGTCAGCCTCTGAGCTAAGCCCACAGCTTTCCTGTGCCAGGCAACAGGTGTCTTGCTGAGGGTAGGAGGCTTTTTATAATCAGAACACAGTCTCCTTTTTTGTCTCCCTCCGTTTAAAGAGAGACTTCAAGTGGGGCAGACTGGTTCTCCCAAGCATGCCTCCCCACCAGCGTACCCCAGACTCAACCCACTTTTGTAAACAACTCCAGGCTTTGCTAGAGAAGCATTCTTCCATTGCTTTGCTGGTTGTTCTGAAGTAGCATGTCAGTCCTTCCTCGCCCCTGCCTCACACAAAAGCAAAATCCCACAGGGCAACACATGGGGGCCTCATCCCAAATCAACACCTCAAGGAATAAAACATCACTCAAGCCAACACAGCCACAGGACTTCTGCTCAGCTCAACTTGATGGCAATCTCCTTGTCCTTACTGGGAGAATCCTGCATTCTGACCTCTGGGGCCCATGCCTCAGGCCACTGGCACTAACAGCAGGTGTACTGATGTCAGATAAGTCAGCCACAAGCAGGCTGGGGTCATCTTACTGAGAAGGCAGGGCAGTGGTCCTCAAGTTGACAATGCTGCCACTGCCAAGATGTCCCTTGACCCACAGTCCTGAGGTTTGGGGCATCCCCAGAGGTCTTCTATCCTTCAGAGGGACTTGTAATCACTGCCCCCTACCGTAGAGACAGTTCTCTTTGGGGCAAACATCTTTCCCAAATCTGGGGAACAGGCTCTGCCTGCCTGGCAGCTGTAAATGTGGTGTTTGCCTCCAGGGCAAAAGTACACACACTGAAGGCTGAAACCCCACAGGTCTCAGCCCTGACTTGCACCCAGGAGACCAGGGAGGGCATTAGGGCCCAGGGCCACTTCCTGTCTGAAGAGACCTCCCTTCCCCGTGCTTGCCTCAGAATAGCCCTGGGGATGTATTTGAAACTAAGCAGACACAGGCAAGAGAGCAGACTGTGCCCAAAAAGCAACAAAGCCACATGCCCAGAAGATAGCAACCACCAAACCACCAACTTCCCATTTGCCAACAGATGCTGGCTCATTCACACCCTCAGGTTCGAGTGGGAAGTCCTGCAGTGTGTGAACACCAACCAGGTCTCTGACTTCCCCCGGGGAAATGAGGACTCCTGAGGTCTGCCGCACAACACATTGCCTCTCAGTGTGGATTCCCACCCTGCGAACCGGAGCACTCACCATCACGTTGCCCTGCATCTTAGCAGTCTTGATCATTGCCTTTTCCTTCATTCTGTCCCAAGTCTTGAACCTGACTTTTAGCCCAGAGAAGAGTAACTTAATCCATTGTTCAGGTGAGGACCCAAGTAAGGACTGGTACGGAGATTACTGGGTGGAGATGGCGGGTTTGAAGAAAACACAATTCTGCCGCGTCCTGGTTTTCCTGTCCCTCTGGGTTCACAGGTAGATCCCACTGAAATCAACTCTTACCAGTCGCTGCCAGGAAAGCGGAATCAGGAACCAGGCGCTGGGGGGTGCGGCTTGTAACAAAAAGCAAGCTGGGAGCCGCGGAGCTAGGATGTGGCTGCCTGAGAGCAAAGGCGTGTGTGTCCTCAGAGCTGGCTCTCAACACGCTGTGAGTGACAGCGGCGTGGCAAGTGCCTTGTGCACTCCAGGACTCTGGGCGGGGATGCTTGGCTGGCAGCGCAGGTCTCCAAGGGCGGCGACACCCAGAAGTGTGTGTGTGTGTGTGTGTGTGTGTGTGTGTGTGTGTATACACACGCGTGCGCGTGCTGGCTTCAGTCTCTGCTGAGCAGGACCTGGAAGCCCCAGGCTGCAGCACGCTTCATCTAGCTTAGCTGCCAGGGGGATCAGCCAGCCAGAGGGTGACTACAAACAGGCTCCAGGGTGATCTTTGTGGGTGGAGCCGGCCGGTTATTAGGAGGGATGAACAGGTACCAGCCCCAGACTGCGTGCCCCGCAGAGCAAGGAGCAGTGGCGCAGGGAGCCAGACTCTACACGTTCGCTAAGAGTCTGGCGGAGGAGCTAGGGGCAAGCGGGAGGAGCCTGCGTGGCAGCTGATAAATAATGTGGTTTCGGGTTACTATGGGACACACGTGATATCTCCATGGTTGCACCAGGGAGCCTTGCAGTCAGTCAGCGGCCGTGGCAGTGAGTACTGAACTCTCCTGAACCACATGTTGGGTCCTTAGAGTCCCATCCTGGCGCCTGCTACCCCAGCCTAGTCACTGCCCTCCAGACCTCCGCCCAGCCACAGTCCTGACAGTTCCTTTGTTTCTTCAGCACATCTCTCAGGCCAGCACCCTCCTCCCAGGGTAGAGCCCAGGGCAACTCCAAACCCACTTCTATTTCCCCAGTTTTCTCTCAGGGTGGCCAAGTCTGGATTCCAGAATCGCCAACCCAAAGCGCTCCCAGGTTCATTCACAATCACCACGTTTGTTCAGCGTTATTCCACACATCAGGGAGCTCCAGCGTGTGTGTGCCTGCGGAAGGCTGGCACATTCTTTTACAGCTGGACCTAGAGCGCTCCAAAACCCAGCCGAACGCAGGCTTGTGGAGGTGTGTGAAGCGCGCCCCCGCCTGCCAGGGAAGGGCAATGGCGGGAGTCAGTCTGGTAAGGATTTTGAAAACTTCTCTTGGGAAACACACACACACACACACACACACACACAACTGTAAAAAGGAAACAGGAGGCTTAAGCTGACTGCTATACAATGAATGGACACAATACAATGTGTAAGTGTGCATAGAGCCCAGTCATGCACACCTCAAGTCTTTGGTAGCTGGTATGCAGGTGTAAACGGCAGATCTGGGCTACAGAGATGAAGGGAGGAGGTAAACTGAGGAAAACACTTGAAAAGCAGCCTGTGAAGGATGCCTCTCTACACTGTAAGTATGGTCTTTTCTGGAAATAATTCCTTCTGTTAGGGTTTTTGCTTTCCTGGTCACTACAGCAAGATACTATAAGCCGAAATATACTTTGCCAAAGCCAAAGGCCCAGGATAAAGCCCTCCCAAAATACTAGGTGTCCCCCTACAATGGGTGGACTTCTTCTGGTCCCACAGAAAGCCTCTGGGTACCCAGAGTGGCTGAAGGAGAGAGGTGGCTTTCTGGGGTCTCTGTAAGGACAGTTTTTCCACTCTTTGAGGGTCCTCTCTTTTTCCCGCACTAGCTCCTGACCCCTGCTTTACTTCATTTCCTTCAGGGTTATAGCATGGGCATCTGAATAAGGGGTAGGCACAGATTTCAGGCCACAGAAGATTCAGGTTACCACTAGATGGTTTGAATGAGAAATACCCTATAATTTTGGGCAATTGAACACTTGCTACCCAGTTGGCGGGGCTGTTAGGAGAGGTTTAAGTGGGATAGCCTTGCTGGAGGAAGTGTGCTACTGCAGGGAGGACCTTTGACATTAAGAGCTTCTCTAGTACCTCCACTTGCCTCCGAAGATGTGAGCTCTCTACTTCCTGTTCCTGTCACCATGTCTGCTGTTTGCACCCACACCTCTCATCCATAACAGACACATTCCCCTGGAACCGTAAGCCAAAATAAACTCTTTTAAGTCACTCTGGGGAAGTGGTATCTCATCATGGCAACAAAACGTAACCCATACAGCTGTCTATACCAGACACAAAGTGGGGAAAACAAAACAAAAAATATTTTTCATCTTGCCATATTCATTGCACCCATTAAATTACCACTGGAAATGGAGGATGTACAAAATCCTCATGTCTAAGAAACCAGGAACCATTGGGAGGCTGAGTGTTGGCCCCAAACAATCACCCAACAAACAGTCTTGAGCTTTGCTGTTCTGGGCTCTTTGAGTGCCATTCTTTCTGCCCATTGTCCGAAGCCTACAGGGGAGTGAGGCTCAGTGAGAGGTAAACCTAAGGAGCCAAAATGGAAGGGTGGAAGGGGATAAGGCAGCCTGGAGGTTCTGAGCACGTGACTGCTTATTCCTTCCCGGTAACTCGTGGTCTGCAGCCAGTGCCTTGTGGGATGTCGGGAGCAAAGGAGTGAAGATCGTCAGGACTGACTCCATGAGAAAGAAAGAAGGCGGGAGAATAAGAAAAAAATTGCTTAAAATGGGATGGCTACCAACTTTCCTATTAATTTTAGATAATATATTCTGTAAGAAAACCCCTCAGGAAATCAGGGCTTTCTGAACCTCTTTCTGTCCCAGCCACACAAGCCTTTTCTGTATTTTTTCTACATTCGTGAGCAGGGACGCTAGCCGAGTCTTTTCTGCCACTATAAAAACACTGCAGGGCAATTTGTAAATGATGTAGTTCATGCTTCTGAAGTGGGCCAAGGTTCAAGATGGAGATTTTACATCCAACCAGGACCCTGCAGAACATCAGATGGAGAAACAGAACGAGCACGCCGACTTGGGTCCCTTTCCTCTTCTTATAAAGCAACGAACAAGATCATGGCACAGCAATCTGAGGACTTCACCTAGCCCTGACCACTCTATTTGCTAATGTCATATGACACGTGTTTGACTAGGTCATCCGGAGATTGCCAAGCACAAAGGTTGTCCCTGGGTTCACTCCCAAGTATCAACTGTCTTCTCTAGTTTCCACACCGGCATATTCTGTTCCCTTTAGCGGTGCTGCCTAAGATTTCCATCTGTTTGGAAAGACTGCAGGGAACTTACCTTTGCTAGGCACTGACATGTGTCATCCCGAGCCCTGGAATGGTGCCTCCAGACCTGTAATCCAGCAGCCACTGGATATGTCTAAACTCTACTCCATCCTTAATTTCTGAGCAGTTGGCTTGAACATCTAATTAAAACAACTCTGGTTTAAGTTGATAATTTTGGCTCAATATTCATTTTTACATGTGCAGTTGGATAATATTTACAGCATAAGAACAGACTCCTTGTTTAATACCTTCTTGTAAATTATGGCTTAAAAGTTAAGTGTAAAAACTATGACTACCTGAGTGTATTATTTATTGTCCTTTTAACTAAAATACCTGCCTAAATGTCCTTCAACCAATGGATGCATAATGACAATGTGGTACATATACACTATGGAATACAATTCAGCTGCAAAGAAAACTTAAACCACAAACTTTGCAGGTAAATGGATGAAACTAGAAAAGATCACAGTCAATGAGGTAATCCAGACCCAGAAAAACAAGCATCACATGGTTTCTTTTGGAGGTTTTTGGCTTCAAATCTTTAGGTTATGTGTGTACATAACTTGTAGTAAATACAGAAACCAGGCAAGTAAAATGGGACCACCACGGTAGGGAACCGAGCTGCAATAGAGTGGGGCATAGCAGGCTATGATCAGGAAAATGGGGAAGAGAGGACTCCGTAGGTAGAAAAATGTGAACTCAGGAGAAAATAGTAGGTAGGTAAAATAACAATAAGGGTGTCTGAAAAGAACGCAAGGGATCATACTATTAACTATCAAAAAATAAAACAAAAAACCCTATAATACATGTGACTTCTTGTATGGATAAACATATATAGTTTCAATGAACTTTTCTCATCTGGTCTGACAGTACTTCCTCTAAGAACCAAAGACCACCTAACAGAAACACAAATACTGGACTGAGAACCGTTCTTGTTGAAAGAGCTGCGGGCTGCGTCCCGCCACCCAGCTGCCTGCTAGGTTTACACCCGAAATAATTACACGGAAACTGTATTCTTTTAAAATACTGCCTGGCCCATAGTTTCAGCCTCTTATTGGCTAATTCTCACATCTTCCTTTAACCCATATTTAGTAATCTGTGTAGCACCATGAGGTATGGCTTACCAGGAGAGATCTTAACCTGCATCCATCTTGGAGAGGAGAAGCATGGCGACTGCATATGGCAACTGCCTGAAGCGTCTCCCCAACTCTGCTTCCTTTTTCCCACAATTCTGTTCTGTCTACTCCGCCTACCTAATTTTCTGTTCTCTTAAAGGGCCAAGGCAGTTTTCTTTATTAATTAACCAATGAAAGTAAACATAGACAGATAACTCTCCTCCATCATTTCCCCCTTTTCTGTTTAAACAAAAAAGAAAGGCTTCAACTTTAACATAGCAAAATTACATATAACAAAACAGTTATCAAGCAAGTATTACAGTTACAATATTTAGATCTATTTTATCTTTTATCATAACTAAGGAAAGCTATAACTATCTATTTATTCTTCAACTCCATCAAAGACTCCAGAAGGATATAATATTACCTAAGTAAACAAGTCATATGCAACTTTCAAACTCTAGAAATGACAGAGACAACTCGCTGCCTGGACAGTCACCCAAAGTTCCTCTGTACCGTTGGGGCATCCATCTTAAGCCTACAGGCCCATAAGTATCCAGCAGACATTTCCATGAAGCAGGAAATTCCAAAGACAGTTCAGTCACTTTCTGCTGTGTCCTGCAGAACGTCTCGCAGACTCTTTAATGAATCAGGAACCCCAAAAGACCATCTCACCTTTAGGCAAGTTCAGCAGTCCTCTTTCTGTGGGTTCTTTGTGTCCAGTTTATGCAACAGTCCAGCCAAGAGCAGTTTTTTGCCCAAATGGCTATCAAACTCCATAAGGAGCCTCTTCGATGCCCATCTTCCTCTTGAAGTAGATGGTGCTGCCAGGAGCAGACGTGTCTCATTGTCATGAAAAACCCTAAGTTATTAAAACATTTAAAATGCCATATTCTGTAGCTTTTGAAAGATATGAAGAATGCCTATTTAACTAAAATATATCTCTATATATCTAGAAAATCTAACATGACTAAAAGCTTGACTATTATCAATGATTATCCATTAACAACCTATATTTCCTAATTATACATTACATTTTTAAATGAACTACACAATTACAATACCTTAATCAAGATCAGAAATACATATACATATAACAAATTGACCTTAAAATCCATACCAATGCAAATTATTCATATCTATATCATCTCCCCCTTTAAATGTAAAAGAACATTTATAGACAATATTTGGGAAAATGGGCGCAGTTTTTTCTCTCCAAACTGCTTCCTGCTGAATGGGGGCATTGTTATTTAGGTTTTTCATGGTATAACCTGTCTGTCAGGTTCATCTCAGTCGGCAGTTGAGCGAAGTAATTTTTTGAAGGTGTTCACAGCAACTTTTCAGGAGGGCGTGGTCTATCATACCATATTGGGATAGAAGCAATCCACAGTGTGTCATCCTCTGTGAAAACAAAAGAAGACCCTCTTTTCCAAAGCATCATGTTCTTAGATCCAAATTCTGAAGTCATACCATTAAGATGTCCATTCTGGTCTAGCCTGGCAGCCCATATGATGAAATGACTCTCTGTATTTAGCTCCTTTACAGTCAAAAATTTCAAAGAAAACACAATAAAATACATAATCCAGACTCTCTGTGAATTTTCCATTTTTACGTGGCTTATATTTCTTTACTTCTTTTAATCTATAACTATCTGTACTCTGTCTCTTTAAAGACTTTACCCTTTTTTTTAAAGGCATTTGATGGAGGCTTCCCATTGGCTAATAAAGAAACTGCCTGGCCCATTTGATTGGCCAGCCCTTAGGTGGGCGCAGTAGACAGAACAGGAAGAAGGAAGTGAGGTAGATGGCTCAGTCAGATGCTACGCCTCTCCTCTCTGAGGCAGATTGCCATACCTCTCTTAAGAGAGAGAGATGCGATGGAGCCAGCCACCAGGTCAGACATGCTGAATCTTTGCCAGTAAGACACAATTTGTGGTGTTACAAAGATTATTAGATATGAGTTAGTCAAGATGTGAGTAAGAGGCTGGAAATAATGGGCCAGGCAGTATTTAAAAGAATACAATTTGTGTGATGTTATTTCGAGGTATAAGCTAACCGGTGGCCGGGAGCTGGGCAGGATGAAAAGCAGGCCTGCCCGCAGCTCCTCACTACAGGCATTAACTTATTCTCTATATTTTTTCTCTCTCTCAAGCCTATGTACATTCATCCAACATTGTGAGCCATTTAAAGGCCTTCTATGTCTGAATCTTTTTATTGTGAATCTGTAATTTTTTTTTTTACTATCCAGGAGCACTTCTTAAAATGCTAAGCACTTCTTAAAAACTTAAGTTGTGCCATGTAGAGGTAATATGGTACCACCTGTTTCCAGCCCAGTCTAAACCTTAACTGTGCTGTTATCATGGTAATTACAATAGATCCTGCCTGAGATCAGCACAGTTCAGCATTGCAGAGCAGAGCCCAAGCTGCTCCTGCCTCAGTCATTTGGTGCCCCTGAGCTGCACACAGTTCCAGGCACACAGCAGTCAACAATGGAGCCGCACTCAGCAGTTTAATTCTGAGACTGAGCGTGCAGTACAGAAATTCTTTTCTTCCAAGCTACAGCCAAATCTGACCACAGAGCACTGGGCAGTCTGAAAACATCTCTCTGTATGGCGGCAGAAATCCGCCATGCTCTCCCGATCGCCTAAGCCTGATTCTGCCATCTGCCCAGGTGCAAGCAGGGAGCAGGGAGCCATCTGCATGGTCTCAGAGTACTTTCTTTCTGATCCCAAGCGGGCATACAAGCCCATAAAAGCAATTGAAATGCTTTAAAGCCAGAGTTTGCACTGGCGACACAGCACCAGAAAGCCGCGTTTTAAAATGACTCAGCTTTTTCTCTGTCACTATTGCCGAAACAGGAAATCTCTCTACAGCACGTCCAGGCAAACAGCAAAAAGCTGTGTTAAACTCTCTCTCTCTCCTTTATTTAAAGCCCTCTCAGGTTTTTAAGTGGATTTAGTCACCACGTTGGAGCGCCAATCTGTAGAACGAACGGCGGGGCTGTTTCCTGCCACCCGGCTAGCTTTACCCAAAATAATTACACGGAAACTGTATTCTTTTAAAACACTGCCTGGCCCATAGTTTCAGCCTCTTATTGGCTAATTCTCACATCTTTAGTAATCTGTGTAGCACCACGAGGTATGGCTCACCAGGAGAGATCTTAACCTGCATCCATCTTGGAGAGGAGAAGCATGGCGACTGCCTGAAGCATCTCCGTCTCCCCAACTCTGCTTCCTTTTTCCCACAATTCTTTTTTTTTTTTTTTTTTTTTTGGTTTTTCGAGACAGGGTTTCCCTGTAGTTTCTAGAGCCTGTCCTGGAACTAGCTCTTGTAGACCAGGCTGGCCTCGAACTCAGAGATCCGCCTGCCTCTGCCTCCCGAGTGCTGGGATTAAAGGCGTGCGGCACCACTGCCCGGCTCCTTTTTCCCACAATTCTGTTCTGTCTACTCTGCCTACCTAATTTTCTGTTCTCTTAAAGGGCCAAGGCACTTTTCTTTATTAATTAACCAATGAAAGTAACATAGACAGATAACTCTCCTCCATCACCTTCTTTTGCGTTGTTGATCAGGGCTGTCCAAGAGACTCCCAAACATACAGCCTATTGCTGTTGCCTTTGGTTACCTCCCAGAGGTGGATGGTAAATCCTTATTGCTGGATACCATACATTTCTGAAACAGGGTCCAGAGGCCTCTGAGCTAGAATTGACCTGGATGTCCCCTCCCTGAGAACTAGCGTTCATGGTACCAGAAGGCACCATGAAAGCTTCCAAAGGAGAAAACCAATAGTCCTACCCAGCTACGATGCCTATGAACCACAACAATGGCCAGCATAGCACCTTAACCCTAAGAGTACAGTGGTGGCATGCATAATTTGGCAGTAACCAACAGCTCTCTTACTGGACTTATGGCCTTTCTGCAGGAGGGAAACCATGCCTGGAAGTGGAAACCTAGC
Source organism: Arvicola amphibius (assembly GCF_903992535.2). Taxonomy (NCBI): domain Eukaryota; kingdom Metazoa; phylum Chordata; class Mammalia; order Rodentia; family Cricetidae; genus Arvicola; species Arvicola amphibius. The sequence goes on from NC_052048.2 coordinate 147,068,381, forward strand.
TAACTACTCAGTGCCAGAGAACTCATGGTTGTTGAGTGAGAATCTACAACCACTACTTTACTAAATCAGCCTAATATCCAACTACAATTCATAAACATTTGCCATTATATCCATAGATGAGGATGGTTCTCACCCCTTGTCAAGGAAACTTCTCTTTGCAATAGACAGACAACACTATAGAAAAACCACAACCAGTCAAACCTCAGAGTTGTGGAGCCCCATCCCAGTGAATATAACTTCAAAATACTCCCAAATCTAAGCCTCAGGGATCATTGGGGGAATGGGCAGAAAGACGGTAAGAGCCAGAGGGCCAGGAAATATTTTGTGATATTGCGTTTCCTACACTCATAAACTCTCATCAATATAACTGTCCAGACACGAGTTGAACAAGGATGACAATAATGAATATGCCAAAGTGGATGGGAAAAGTCCATGAGACCTCAGCCCCACAAAAGAACCATAGGAAACTGAGGAAATGCAGGGAAGAGCACACCAATTGATTGTCCAATGGAAAAAGTCACCCCTGAAGAAATACATAACAGGTAGCATTATACAGATAAAACAGGTTATATTTAGAAACATATATGCAATACCAATTAGTGAAAAAAGTAGCCATGAATTTGAAAGAGAGCAAAGAAGGAATGGTTTGGGGAAAGAAAATGGAAGGGAGAAATGCAATTGAATTATAATCTCAAAAACAAAATGCCTAGTTAAATAAACTTAAGGAAGGGAGGCTTTGTTTTGGCTCATTGTTTGAGATGACTTGGTCTTACTTTCAGGGGAGACATGATGGCAGAAGATGAAGCTGCTTGCTTATATCTCAGCAGACCATGAAACAGAGGCAAGACAGAAGTCAGGGGGATCCACAACCCTCAAGATCCACCCTACAATGACCCATGCCCTCCAGTGAAGTTCTATTTCCTATAGGTACCAGAATCTTCAAAAAGAGGACTACTAGCTAGGGACCAAGAGTTTAAACACAGGAGTCATATTTCACATCCAAACCATCTGAATGGGTGAATACCATAAAGAAATTCAACATATAAAAATCCCAGTTTATCAAAGAGAAAGTCAAGGCTTCAGGGGAAAAAACACACATATTCTTAACCATAGCCTAGGATTTTGCACATTAAATTTATTACAGACTTTAGAATGTAATCATTTATATTTTATTGAAAGCATCATTCACCTTATGTAACTTAATTTACTCATGAATTTTCAGGAAGATACCTTCTGGAATAATAGGAATGATTGGCACTCACTTTACCAAATACACATACATGCCAATGACAGTATAAAGAAAATGTGTAGCAAATTCTTCTTAGCCTTCTTTCAATCCATTCAGAAATAAGATTAATTAACTTCAAATACATCGTCACACTAATGAGATGTGATGGGTTTGATTATTGAACTCTTGGCCCAGTCTTTGAAGAGTCAGCATCTGATGGGAGATAATCAATTAATAATGTGAATCGTAACAATGATAGTATGGATGTGTTTCAGGAATAGAGATGTCAGTGCTGGGGGGTATTTGGTGGCAAACAGCAGAATGAGCTAAAGCAAGGGGTGACAGATGAACTACATCTCAGTATTGATTTAATGTGACCACCAGAGACCTGGATCCAGGAAGACAGCTTCTGCAGCGGGAGTCATGGGTCACTCAGAATGTTAATACAGAGACAGAAGTATGTGTAATGAAACTAAATGAGGGAAGAATCACAGGCACTGGACACTGGCATTTTGGGAACCAAATCCAGTGGGAACTGGAATGACAAACCCAAGTCTCTAAGGGACAATGATGTGTCAACATCGACAGTCCTTCAGTAGCAAAGGTAGGGAGTGAGGTAGAACATCTAGACATCCCCACACTGACTGGAAAAAATGGGATAATGTGGGTACCTTGGCAGGAAGTGAGGTGTAGAGTGGAGGTACTCATGGCTCATTCTTGTAAACTAGCAAGTATGGGGCTGGGAAGACGGCTTAGAGGTTAAAGCACTCCACAAGCCTGAGTTTTGGAGTAAAACCCAGAAACTCATATGAAGGGTGCACATGGCATCTTGCCTATATTTCCAACCTTGGAAGATAGAGATGAGAGTCCCAGAGCAAGCTGGCTAACCAGACTAGTAAGTACTGAGTCCGACCCCGTCTCTGAGTAAAGTGGAGGTACATTCAAGGACGATTAGTGATGGATGTGAAACCAGGTCTCCACATGCATGCGCACACAGATGCTCATGCAGCACTACAAGTGTGACATGCCATATGAAAACAAAACAAAACAAAACAAAAAAAAAAAACAACCAAAACCCGAAGCCTACTGAGTCCAGCATCAGTGGGACTCAACCAGCACCTTCCCCATCGTCCTTTACAGACACACATTGCCATCTTCGTAGCACATGCACAAAGTATTCAACATCACCTCAGTTGATTGTTTGATCAGCCATAACACTTTATAAGTTATTACTTTTGTCTGGGTGTGCACACATCAGTTATGTCCCATTAAACTGGAGATGGCATTGCCAGCCATTCCCCTGCATCCTCACACTCTCAAAACCTGACTGATCGACAGCCAGCGAACAATCCAAGTGTCCTTAATAATGGGCAAAGGGGCATCTGCGCTGCCACCTGCCTTCAGAGAGCCAACCGAGAACTGAGAGAATCACAGTTTACAACAGATGCCCTTTAAAGCCGAGGCACATTGTTCTACTGCTGAGAGTAGATGTGAGAAACCCTGTGTTTAGACTGATGACATTCAGACTTGGCCATGTCTCACTTTGCTGAAGCGGATCAAGCATCCTTGAGTATGCTAAGTTCATCTGTCTCCAGCCTGGTTCAGTTTCAGGGGTTTATCACCCACACCCACTGAAATCATAAGCTCTTCAGGAACAAGAGAATTCTGACCAAATAAATCCCTTGCTGGGTCAGTCCTACCAGCTTTCCTTCAGGAAGCTGGTTTCTCTGGTGCTATAAACATCAGACTATTTATATCTAAGAGTCCTGTAAAATTTGGTGACTATTTAGAATCATCCACAGCTAAGCATATGAAAGCCATCATGTCTGTGGGTAACATGGGACTCTCGTATATAGTGGCTTTACAAAGTCATAAGCACAAGAATATGCTCTTTTGAGCTCTACTGAAGAAATGGCCAAGCATTTATAGATCAAGGCTAATATACAGGGGAAAGAGATTTAGGCAAAGAAGGATTTTAATTGGCTTATCATAAAACTTACATGCACCAAAAATCATCAAAGACAGCTTGAAATTATAACCAAGCTTAAGTCATTCAATGGAAGCAGCTTATAGGTACATTCATAAATTTACCTCACTCATTTTCCCATAAGCTGTACAATGATTAATAAATGGATCAAAAAATCTATGTATATTTCTTTCAAAAATATAGGAAATTACAAATAGATACTATGTTTTTTAACTTTTTTATTATTTTATGTTTCTAATGCAACTCTACTATTGAATTCACCACTGCTCTGTCCCAAGTAAGATCATAAACACAGCAGGATTAAAAGACAAAAAACACAACAAAAAAGTTAATTCAGAGGCTAGAGATTACTCAGTGGTTAAGAGCACTGGCTGCTCTTTCTTGCAGAGAATTCAGGTTCAATTCCCAGGACCCACATGGGACTCTTCCATAATACCAGTTCCAGGGGATCCCACACTCCCCCCTTTTGGCATCCACAGGCACCAGACATGTGCAGGGTGCATATGTAGGAAAAATACTCATGCATATAAAATAAAAATAAATACTTTGAAAATAACCCATCAATTATCATTGCTAGACTAGAATATAAACAGGCATCGATTAGTCAATACGGGAAATTAATTAAGAGAAATGTGTGCTTATATGACTTTCACAGGTATTCTAGAACCACAGAGAAACATGGAATGCGCTATCCTTGAATGACCTCCTACCTCAGCTCTGTATGTCCTTACTGTCCCTGGGCATGACCCCTGTGTCTGCTCTCCATTCCGGCCACTGCTCAGACGCAGGAATTGTGTCTTCCCACTGGCCCGTCACTATCACTTCTCAGTGTCTGTACTGATGTAATTTGCTTTCCCCTCCCCCATATGCTCAGCTGGAGACATTAAAATGCAGAGTACACAGTGTCTCTAGCAAAACTTCTGGGGCTGCAAGAGCAGAACATGTTTTTTCAGGACCTTGGAAAGCTACAGCTTCTCCCCCCCCCCCCCCCGCTCCCCCGTGACAGCTCACCCATTTTCCTCTTGTTCTTTCCATTCTTTCTCTTTCCCTCTCCTACTTGACTCTCCTCCCTGTACATGTCTTCTCTTCCTCCTTCATGCTCTCCTTCTCCCTTCCCTTTCCCACTTTCTTTCCCCTGCTTCCTCTCCTCCCCTCCCCACTTTGATTATCTCTACCCTCCAGGCTCACAAGTCTCATATTGTCTTTGTGTTCAGCTGCTCATTCTCTGCACAGGGATCCTTATCTGTCATTTTCTTTACCTCAAATATTCTCTCATTTTTCCTCTATTTAAAAATAAAGCAATTCATTTGGTGAAGTACAATATCAGTGGAGAAGTGCATAAGCAGTTTTACTAAATTAGAGTCATGAGGTGAGTCCATCCAGGTAGTCCTGGCCAGGTTAAAAATGTGACATTTAGGGTATCCCCTTGGTTTCCTCAGTACACCATCCATATAATGCACCCCTAATCCAGGCAGCCACCGTACTTACTTCTAACCGTAGTTAGAACTATCTAGTTTATGAGAGATTTAAAGTCTCTATGAATGAAGTCAGTCAATGTGTACACTTTTGAGTCTGGCTTCTGTCGCTAGGGTATAGGATGGGGACAGACAGATGTGTGTGGTTTCAGTAAATCTCAGCTGTGTAGAACTCCTTGGTGTGCACACATCATAGTTGGACCACCCTCTTCTTGCATGACTTTGGAGATGTTTGCTATAGAAGTGCTTGCTGTGGGATAATACTCTTGTACAATCCAAAGATTTTTCACTCACTTTGGTTTAATAAAACTCCAATTGGCCAGTAGTCAGGCAGGAAGTATAGGTAGGGAGATCAGACTAAGAGAATTCTGGGAAGAGGAAAAGCACAGATGCAATCACCAGTCAATGTAGAGGGAGCAAGGTGAGAATGCTTTACTGAGAAAAGATATCGAGTCACGTGGCTAAACATAGACAAGAATTATGAGTTAATTTAAGTTGTAAGAACTAATTAGTGGGGCTGGAGAGATGGCTCAGTGGTTAAGAGCATTGCCTGCTCTTCCAAAGGTCCTGAGTTCTATTCCCAGCAACTACATGGTGGCTCACAACCATCTGTAATGAGGTCTGGTGCCCTCCTCTGGCCTGCAGGCAGAAACACAGACAGAATATTGTATACATAATAAATAAATAAATGTATTTTTTTAAAAAAGAACTAATTAGTAAAATAACTGAGCAATAAGCCAAAAACTTAAAATTGTTATAAGTCTCTGTGCGTTTATTTGGGACTAAACAGCTGCAGGACTGGGTAGGACAGAAACTTCCATCTACAGGTGCTCATGTAAATAATGTCACAGTCCCTGTAACTATTTTGATCCACATATATGAAAAACATCTGAGGGCTACATGCCTAGGAAGTGGTTTGTTGAGAGAAGTATGCTTGGTTTAGATCACTACTGATGGACACTGGTTTATTTATGAAACATTCTCGCTACGGTAGTATGTACTATCTCACAGTTCCAAATCGTCACAATTTTTGACAATGTCACTGGATTTTCCAGTTTCATTTCTGTTACTATGGCAAACAACCTGAGATCTAGTAACTTAGAGAAGAAGGGGGAAGTTGATTCTAGATGACAGTCAATCATTGAGGGGAAGTCAAAGCAGAAACTTGAAAGCATGTCACATGACACCCACAGTCAAGATCAGAGGTAAATAAATGCATGTATATATATAATAAATGCATGCTTGCTCTCAGTTAACTTTCTCTTCTCTTAATTTAACTGATAACATTGTTTCCACTTTGGAAGAGGCAATGAGTACCTTGTCTCTGTCTGCTCTTAACACTTTCTGTGGCTCAGTTTTCAGGGAGTTTACTATGTGTTGAACATGCTTTAGAATTTTCTCATCTTTGTTTCCATTTGTCCAGAGTTTAGAATGTGTCTTCAACATGTTGGTTTTCCTGCTACTTTGGACCCATCCCATCTACAGCAGTTTTCCTTCTAACTTTCTCTCTCCTCTCTCTCAGCTTTGTCATACTGAGATGTCTGCACACAGATGACATTCATGACAATCTTCTCTGCACTCTTCTGTTCACTTCTGGCTCCCTTTATCTGTGTGACTACAGAGACTACCCATTCAGTAAGATCCCCAATTCAGGGGTTGGAGAGATGCCCCTGTGGTTAAAACCATTGGTTGATTTTTCAGTTACCAGGGTTGAATTCCCAGCACCCACATGGGGGCTCACAAATGTCTGTAACTCTAGTTCCAGAAGATCCAGTTGTCTGCTGGCATCTGTGGAGAGTTGACATGAATGTGACCCATAGATATACATGCATGTGACCCATAGACATACATGCAGAAATCCTCATTACATATATCAATTATTTCATTTCCAATATTTCTACTTGATATCTTCTTATATTTCCTGTTTGGGTATGTCTACATCTTGGGCTTCTGAAGTGTGCTTACTGCATATCTGATCATCTCTTTGAGATACTGTCTTTCTTGTGTCTGTGTGTCTGTGTGTATCCCTCTTCAGCTATTTTAATTACCTTTCTTGGTGTCTTCTGAGTGGATTCTTCACATCATCATTACATTGGTGAGGACCATATTGGCCCAAAACTACCTTTTTTTTCCTCTGGGTATTGTTCCTCGCAAGCAGTTTGAACAAGCAGGAGTGGGCAGTCTCAATCCTGCCAGGGGCTGTGTCTGCAGATGTGAACTTCATATCTGTTGATTATCTTTCAGCTAAAATGAGCCCATTAGGCTCCATCTCAACCAGGTAGAGTTTCCATGTCTCTAACCATCTCTGGACCGCAAGTCTGGGCAGACTCTGACCTACAGCTCTCATGTGCAAATAAGCAAAAATTAGTTCTAAATAACAGCACCTACCTGCCCCTGCTCTTGATTGCTCAAGTTCCCCTTTCCCTGGTGTCTGTTTGATGCCTACTATACTTCTTGTAATCTCTTGACAATGAGATTACAAGGATTGCTCCCCATCCTGCCATTTCATGGTCAGTGTCCGCTCACTGGCCCTTCTTTCACTGAGTAGCACCCACTTTCACACTCCATCCATCCACACCCACAAAGACCTTCCTGAGTTCCAGTCCAGAATAAACCCACCCACAAACTCTGCTAGCTCATCAAAATATAATCCCACCCCTGTTACTTGCCAAAGATACAAATTCATCTTAATTTCTTATTGTGAAATTTTAAATCTCTAATATTGGACTTTCAGCATTCTAAGAGTGGACTCAACGCCATCACTCATTTTTTTCTAAATTAGATATGCATGATGATTAGTTTTAAACAATAACTTGCTACAACAAAGAAGCAAGAAAAGGAGTTTCAGGTGAGGGACTGTCCAGCTCAGGTCGGCTTGTAGAAGGTCTTCAGGGAACCGATTTGATTGCTAATTCTGGTGGGTAGACCTAGTCCATTGCCAGAAGCACTGTTCCCTAGAGTTGGGACCCTGACTACATTAAGAATAAAAAGGGCTTGCAGTTAATCAAGGAAGCAGGCATGTGCTTGTTTTCTCTTTGTAGGAATCATCTAACTAGCTGCTTGAATTCCTGCCTTGACTTCCCCTCATTGATGGAATGTAACTTGGTACTATAAACTAAATATCACATTTCTTCCCCTGTGTTTATTTTTGTTGGAATATTTTCCACAGAAACTTAAATGAAACTATCCAATTTAGCCTTAAATTAATGGATATATTTTAAATGACATACATATCTAGCTACAGAGGTCCAATAGGGCAAGGTAAAGGTTTGATTATCATTAGTTATTCTATATACAGGTCTTTGATGTCCAATTCAAGAGAAGATTTAAGTAGATACATTTCCTTGGGCTGGGGGAATGGTTCAGTCAACAAAGTGCTGGTTACACAAAAACAAGAGCCTGAGCTTGGTCCCCAGAATCCATGGGAATGTGTACATATAGGGTGGTACATGCCTGAAATCCCAGCACTGGGAAGGTGGGGACCGGTAAAGGATCCCCAGGACTTGCTGGCCAGCCAGGAGCCGGGTTATTTATGAGCTTCAGGGCAGTGAGAGATTCTTTTTCCAAAATAAAGTTTGTATCACCAGAAGAAGGATACCTAAGGCTCTTCTCTGACTGCCACACACACTCCTTTACCTCATACCCACTCACATACCTCCAGAGAGGGGGAGCTTTATTAATGGAGAAGAGGTGTGTCATGATTGCTGTGTACCAGGAATTTGGTGCTGATTCTTCTGAGCCAAGTCCTCTGGTTAGCTAGGAGACCCAGGCGTCAGTTTCTTGTCCAGCTAAGAGCTCCCTGTTAAATGTGTCAGCTCTAAGATCCTCACATAAATGAAGCGGTGCAGCCAATGTGACATTATCATTTAAAACCATAAATAAACAGAAGATCTGCTAAATCAATGAGAATTAATCCGGCAACCAGCAGTATATTAGATGAAAAAAACAGCATACTTGATATGTTACTGGTCATTTAAAAGGACTTAAATAAAGATGGTGTGAATCAATTCTCACTGTCACTGCGATGCATACTGGAGAGAAGAGAGCTTCTGGGACTGTCGCTCGGAACATTGCTTGCCATGCCATGAGGCTTGTGCTGCAGGCAACTGTCAGTGGTCCAGGCACAGTTCCTGATGGAAGGTCCGCTTAAGTTCTCCTGGGATTATGACAATACAGAAGTCCAGGTCACATACTGACCCAGCAGGTCTGGCCTCAGGCCCAAGACTCTGCATTCTGCACACATGGAGCTCTCGGCTGAAAGAACACGCTAAGGGAAACACTGCCCTTTATGGCAAGACACTGCAGATGGCAATATTGCAGCTCCAATAAGAAGGGAGAAAAGGGCAAGTCACAGAAGTAAAGCAGAACGAGGCCCAAAGACTGGTTGGTAAAAGAAGCTTCCATATGGATCTCTGTGGAGAGGGTGATTCTATGCCCACAGCCCTTGCTCATGGTGATGCCAGCTGCGGCGAGGAGCCTGGCTGCTGTGGGGTAGCTGACACAGTGAGGAGCAGATCTCAGTCCTGTCAACAGGATTCTAAAAACATGAGCCACAGAGAAAAGGCTCTCCAAAGTGCCTGAGGGTGGCAGAGGAGATGACTCGGTCAATAAAGTGCTTGCTGATGCACAAACAGGGATGCGTGCCTGACCTCTGGAAGCTATGCATGAAGCTGGGCATGGTGGTGCATTCTTGCAAGCCTAGTGCTCGGGAGACAGAGACAAGCAGGTCCTTGGAGCTTGCTGGCAGCCAGCCCAGCCTCCTCACTGAGTCCCAGGGGCCATGGAAGGCAGCCTATCTCATATAGAAGTCGGATGGCTGCTGCAGAACTTCACCTTCAATTGACCTCTGCCTGACCTGTGCACATGCGTGCATGCACCCCCCCCCCCCGCCCAACACACCTGTCTAAGTGGAAAAATGTCTTCTTTAAAACACAATAAAGACTACTTCACATTTCAACGAAAGGGGTAAAAATGAACTATGAGGTGCCAAGATGTGTGTAACTGAGTTATGGACACATTTGTCATCTGAATCCCAGCTGTCACTGAGGCTGTATTTACTATGTGACACCAGCATCACAAACGAGGGAAGGAAATCAGTCCTTTCATTTGCATTCTGAAACCCAGTCCTGAAGCCTTTTGCTGAGAAGAATATCAATAAGACGGCCACCCCCCTCAGAATCTAGAACAGGAAACAATACCAAATGCATCACTCAGTACCCAGCACTCAGTACCACCATCACATAGCACCAGCACTAACCAGTCCTACCCAGCATCCATCACCACTCAGTACTGTCCAGTACACTCCCTGCTGCTCTGTCCCCACCCCCTACTGCTCTTTCTACATTATCTGTCTGCCTCTCCGTCTGTGTGGGCAGGTGTGAGCACTGCTGTGGCCATTGTCTCTTGCATTTACACCAACAAAGCTTTTTTATTATCCCTATTCTTTCATCCCTGTATACTGATGTGATCAATGCTCATGCTTCACACTGCATGCGTCATAGAGCATGATGTCGCTGCTATTGCACATGGTTAAAGATGCGTCGCTTTGTCTCCTTAACACTGAAGATCTTCTACTTCTGAGCAGGTCAGGTTGGAAGGGCTGGTGGATACTCAGGCCAAACATGCAGATGCCTAGATCCAGCCACCCTCCCCTCTTGGGGTTCTTTGAACTACACTGAGATTACATGCAAGGAAAGATGCGAGACCCTGCTGCTCCTCAGTGAACATGACGGAACCCTGTGAGATTGAGCAGTGCAGGCCTCCTCGGCGGTGGAGACACATATGCACCACACACATTTCTTTCCATTATGATTTTCACACCTGTATTCAAAGATGGGGAAGCATGGCTCTTGGTTTTCTGCTTTAAGACTTTTAAACTCACAGCCACAATGAGCTGTCACTTCACGCCAGCTCCCCTCACTCTGATAACAAAGTCAGATTATAATGAGCACGGTGAAGCATGCAAGGAAATTGCAGTCCTTGTAGATAGCAGTTTTCCATAAGAAGCCCTGAATACAGACCCAAAAGAAATGAAAACATACACAGGCACAAACTTTAGAACAACATTAATTATAATAGACCAAAGGAAAAAGAGCCCAAATGCCTACAGACTCAAAAGGGGAAAACAAATTGTGTAGCAAAATAGTTTCTATATATAATGTGTGGGGAAATGCTATTTACCCACTAAAAGGAAATGGGTATGGGTACATGACACCACACACATGAAGCTTTATGAACACTTTATTTTATATGAAATAGGATGCTTATTTCAGGACAGCACACTGAACAGGGAACTACAGAAACTTAAAGTCTTGGAGGCATATGAACTGACTTTGAATTAGTCTAAGAGACAGACTATCTAAAGTTAGATCCATTGATGGTTCTGCATCTCCACAAGCACGCTCCAAATCACTGAATTATGCATTTGGGTGAACATTGTGCTGTGATGGTTCCAACTCAATACAGCTGTTGAGCCTCAGACTGGAGGAATCCAGATGCAGTCTGCATTGAGAGAAGGTGGTAAAGTCCCCGCTTCAAAGAACCCTAGACTGAAAAGAGAAGTCAGTGTCTTCTGACTTGAGGGGGTAGATTAAGCAAAGAAGACAATGTATCAAGACCAACTTTCATTAAAATATTTGGAGAAATTTAAGAATAAAAACCCAGTATTAGGAGAATGAAGAAATGGCTTAGGAGTTAAGGGAACTGTAACAGGAGAAGCGGGCCTGCTTGTCGTCGTGGCCACCTGGTTAGGTTACACCGGAAATAATCACACAGAAACTGTATTCATTTAAACACTACCTGGCCCAGTAGCTCTAACTTATTATTGGCTAATTGTTACATCTTAATTTAACCCATTTCTGTTAATCTGTGTTTCGCCACATGACTGTGGCTTACCGGCAAGATTCTAACCAGCACCCATCTCAGGCAGGAGATCCATGGCATCTCTCACTCTGCCCTTCTTCCCAGCATTCAGTCTACCTAAGTTTTGTCCTATCAACTAGGCCAAGGCAGTTTCTTTATTCATTATCCAAAGAAAACAACACACAAACAGAAGGAACTCCTACACCAGGGAACTCATTGTTCTTGTAGAGGACCTGGATTTGGCTCCCAGCATCTACACTGGGTGGCTCACAACCATATGTAACTCCTGCTCTTGGGGATCTATGGCCTCTTCTGGCCTCCACAGGCACTCTCATAAACATGGCATGAATACAAAGACACATCCTGACACATAAAGAAAAATAAATCTTCAAAAGGAAAAGCAATATTGGGCTGGGTAGGTGGTTGTGGCACAGGCAGTAAAGTGCCTGTCATGCAGCCATAAATCTGGGAGGTCTGGGCCTCTCACTAATGCATGGCCCACAGGCCTGAAGACCCACCTGCGATCCCAGAGTTCAAGAGCAAGAGACAGAGGTTTCCAGAGCAAGCTGGCCACTGAGTTTAAGGGAACTGGCAAGCTGCAGATTCAGAGACACTCTGCCTTCATCTACAAATATGGGAGAGATGGAGAGGTGGAGGGAGTCACCCAATGCCAACTTCTTACCCCAACATGCATGGGCACACACATGTATGTGCACTTGCAAACACATGTGGACCCACATGTACACACGCAAAAAAAAAACCCATAGGAAAGGAAGACAATGATAAGGCTACCTTGTCTAGCTAAACTCTAAGCAGAGTCTGTATCTGCAATTTAATTTAGCAAAAGTCCTGCACACCAGCGTGACGATTTTGGGTATTACTTAGAAACACCACTTAAAGATATATCAAAATGAAGCACATCCAAGAGTTGATGGTGTGAGTGGGCTGGGATGGTGTTGCTGTGACCAGTATAGTGGCGAGATGCCTAGTGGCCAGAGTGGTAGGTGTGGCCAGAGATGAGGGCTGAGCCATCCACACTCCACACACGAAACTGAGATCAGAGTGGAGCCTGGCATCTGATCTGAATTTCTGGCATTTACTGTCTTATTTTCAATCAACAAATGCCAACTGTGGGCTAGCATTGTGATGTTTCCAGCCGGTGATGGAGTGGGAAGATGAGGACCGGCCCTTGGGCTGCGTCTGCACCTCACCAAAGCCCTGGCGTGCCGCACAGCTCTGGCTTCAGCTGTGGGCTCCCCCGGACAGGAGGTTTGGTTTGTAGCTTTTCAAAGCACCTCTTTCTTTCCAAATGGGAATACCCAGCAACACACAGTCTGTATCTTCACTCACACTAGCTAACACGTAGTTTCTTTTTTAATAGCAATATAACAGGTTTCAGCAAACTTGAACTTCTCTGTTCACTAGAGATATCTGGACATTTTCCTTCTCAGACTTGGTGGTTTGTGATCTTCTTTTCAGAGGTTTTCAGAGATGTTCAGATCCCGGTTTGTATGAACAACTAATCATCAGGTTTTTAAATTTTAATTTTTTTATTATTATGAACAGGGTTTCTAAGGCATGTGAGTAGAGGTCAAAGAATAACTCTGGGGGGGTCACTTTTCTTCTTCCACTGTAGGCTCTTGGGATGAAACTAAGGTCTTCAGGCTGAACTCCTGGTGCCCCATTACCATGCTTGGTCAACTTTTCTACTGGGTGAAGCCACACAGAAGCTTCACATTTGGGAATGTTAAATTGCATTGACGATCAGTATTTTTACAGCTGGGATTAGTTTTATACACACAAACTGTAATGGGTCTACGGCTCACAGTAATTGTTATTGTTAATAACATCAATCCTATTGCCTTAAGTTTATAAGGGCTCTCATACTAATATATAAAGTTAATTATCCTAAAAGTTGTAATTGCCTAAATATGATCTGAAAAGAATAATTGCCTGTGGTAACTGCAGAGGAACATTTAGCGCACATGGTAGGATAGCTGGAGAGAACAGCATCCCTCTGCTTCACACGGGCAAATGCAATGAAAATGCAATTCTGAGCCACCTGCTCCTTGACAAAGCATCTCAGTGCGATGCTTTTAAAAATGAACATATCCTACATAATTAAAACAGGAAAAGTAGGCACTGACGATTAATTCATGGGTTCCCAGTGTTCCGTGTGTGTGTGCATGCTTGTGTGTTTATGTGTAGTATGCTGGCTGCTGGAGAGATGAGGCTACGGACACTAAAATATTGGGAAGTCATGCAAACAACTCCAGGGGCATGACTGGAAGGGCAACAGAAGGCGCCCATGGCAGGCAGGAGGCGGTATAGAGGATTCATATGCTGGAGGAAAGTTTAGTAATTAAAAAGTTTTTAAAAGCTCAGGCAAATTTTAGAGAAAACACTCAAGGACAGCTTGGTGTGGAGGGCTCATAGCTGGGTAGCCACTTTTCAAGGCCCAGGGAGCTTCTGGAGGAGAACCGGAACTAGACTCGGGCTGGGCAGTGAACACAGGCTGGGCCTCCTGACAAAACTGAAGCTTTTAGTTTTTAGAGCAGGATCACGCTGGTGAGCCCTTCTGTCTCTGGGAGTCGGTCACTCACCCACCCCAGGCCTCCTCCCGCATGGACAGCAACACCCACACAGCACAAGGGTGAGTCATAGAGCCAAATGTTTACTTTCTGCTGTGGTCTATCTGTTCTCATTCTGTGACTTGAAGGAGCAGCTTAACAGGCGGACGCTGGGACCTCTGTTCTAGCCACAGGATGCACCCCTACAGCGATGGGTTTCTGAATGACAGAGCTACCCATCACTGAGTGTAAACACAAAGTCACTGCTTCACCACCCGCCACAGTAAACTGTCACAGCACAGCACAGCACAGCGCTGCCTTAATTGTGGCAGATGACATCCTAGGCTGCCTCTGCCTCCTCTGCCACTTACCACCACGTTCCCCTTCGCAGTCAGGGATCTATGTGTGGAGAGGGAAAGAGTAAGCTCATCTTTATTGAGCATCTCTGTTTAAAGCAGATGTGCAGAAAGTTCTCCAAAGCAGCCAGTGTGCAAGATCAGAGGTCTGAACTCCCTCCCACAGACGTGAAAAGATATCCCCAGACAGACCTTCCGAGGAGCAAGGGGCGCTCAGAAAGTGTAACACATAGTGGTGGGATCACCAAAATCCTGCTCTGTGGCGTTGGGATTGTATCGTATTGGGTTGGCCATCACAGACCACAGTCGCAGACCACTTCCAGATGTGCCCTGGAGAAAGACATTGATGGCGCCATTACTGCTGCTTCTTCTTGACGGCGGAAGGCTTGTCTTCACACTCCCATAGCTGAGGTGGACCCAGGCCCTGTAGTTACCTGCTCAGAGCCAGGAAGCAGAAGCCTGGCTGTGGGTGCCTAAATCTCCCGTGTTGTGTCCCTCTGAAGATGCACTATCGTTTCTACACATCTGCAATTAGCCAGCTCATTCTGACTCAGCTTAGTCTCTTTCAGCTGATGGCAAAGAAAATTGTCATTTTCAAGCAAGACAGAGAAGGAGAATCAACAGAAAGCAAAAGCCTGTAATTCAAGTTTGGCTGGCAGTGCCTCCCAAACTGTCCTTAGGAGACATATGCTAATGACCAATTAGAAGGAAATGTAGCAAATGCATCAGTATGCAAATGGGCCTTGGGGAAAAAAAATCCCATCAGTGTAGCTCTGTACCTAGACAAAGTCCGGGGCAACTGAAAGCTCCGGATAGCAGCGAGGATTCATTCACTTTTTTGCACACCCTTCACTGGTGCCACAGGTAATGGACTCCCAAACACAGCAAGTTATCTGAAACCCGGATGGAGGCTACTCAAGCAGGCTTGCACATGTGCAGATCTGACATGAATTAGACCCAGCAAACCAACCATCAAGGTACCTCCACAACCCTACCTCCATGGGAGCACCCTGATCAGTCTGCATACCATGCCAACTCTATGCTTTCAGAGAGTCAGAGAGTGACAGGTGTGTGAAAACTGTATCCACAGTAGCCCAAAGGGACAGCCGCTATCTCCAAGGACTGAGCGCTCAGAGAACCCCTAAACCAGGGGAAGAATCATATCCCACCAAAGTTGCACACTAGAAAATGTGAGCAGGGGCTGGGCAGATGGGAAAGGCAACACTTTCAACTGGAGAAATAATTCCTTTCTGACAGAATTTTAGATTTCGTGTGGAACTTAGCACTGTGTGGGAGCTATGGATGTCCTTGTGCTCACAGATAAGCACTAGTGGAACCAGGAATGTTAAACACACAGGGTTGTCTCTTCAAAGGGAGCAATGAATGACCTGTTATCTGCCCAGAAGGCTGTGAAGGTTAATAGCCTGGTTATCTGTGCCATCTATGGCCAAGACCACACCTGATCTTCTCCCAGACCCTTATCATGAGCTTATTAATTTACAGAACCCATCTTTACAGAAGGTGTCACATGTCATCAATCCATAGAACTCATCTTTGTGAAAAATGTCACAAGCACTTTACAAAGACTTTTGACGTATTCATGTCTCAAGCTTTATTGTGCACATGGGACTGAGTTAATTGTCACTAGGAAATTTTTCACTAAACTGGGCTGTGCTTAAATATGCCTAAAATAAACTACTCCGGGTCAGACTCCTGAAATCTGAACCAGCACTGGCTACTGAGTCGTGTTGGAGCAAACCACCTTCTGGCCCCTGTGGATCATTGCTCTGCTGGCTGAGGTGGCTGCAGAGTGAGCGCTGATGCAGCAGGTTAGCACCAGTGGTTTCTATAAAGGAAAGGAGATGGAGGAGGGAGAAAGAGTGGTAAAGAGAGAGATGAAAATAAGGAGAGACAGAGAGGAAGGGGCAGATATGGGGAAGAAAGGGGAGGAAAGAGGAGTGAGAGAGGGAAGGAGAAAGAGAAAAAAGAGGAAGAAGGAGGGAGGGGGGAAGGGAGGAATGTTTGAGCTCCTAGGACATATGTTAAAAAGCACAGAATTCAATTCAATGCTCTTTTTTTGGTAATTATCATCAAGGGTTTTGTTCAACCCATTTTTGTTTTGTTTTCCACTGTTTGAGAATTTTTTAAATGTGAGTATAGCACTTAAATAATTTTTATTCTCCCTCAATCTGTTCTTGAATATGGTGATGCTTTGTATTTTCAGATGAAAGGTTTAGTCTATGCTTTGACTTGAAAACATGGCTTTGTCTAGAACCACATTCCCTATTGGTATAGGAGTTCCTTCTGTATTTGTGTTGCTTTCATTGGTCATTAAAGAAACTGCCTTGGCCTAGTTGATAGGGCGGAACTCAGGTAAGCAGGGAAGACAGAACAGAATTCTGGGAAGAAGAGCAGAGTCAGGCAGATGCCATGGCTCTCCTGCCCGAGACGAATGCTGGTTAGACTCATGCCGGTAAACTACAGTTAAGTGGCGATACATATTAATGGAGATGGGTTAATCAGGATGTGAGAGTTAGCCAATAAGAGGCTAAAAATAATGGGCCAGGCAGTGTTTAAATGAATTCTGTGTGATTATTTTGGGGGTTAAGCTAGCCAGGCGGTGGGATGCAGCCTGTTTCCCCTACTATACCCTCTCTTTTGACATGCATATAATTTCTGTGTGTGCATGCTCTCATGTGTGAGTGTGGGTGCACTCATGCCAAGACACACATGTGAAAGCCAGGGGACAATTCTGGGTGCCAGTCATCACCATCTAATTTGTTCAAGGTAGGATCTCATTGTTGTTCTGCTGTGTTGGCCATGCTGGCTGGTCCATAGCTTTCAGAAATTCCATCTCCACGTCCCATCTCCTTGTAGGAGTGCTGGGATGACATACTCACACTGTATGTTCTTCCTTTACATGGGTTCTGCCATCCAAATCCATGTCATCAAGATTGTGTGGCAAGTGCTTTTACCCATGGAGTCATCACAGAGGCTTCTTCATGACAGAAAAGATTTTAGAGTATGTATCTGTCATTGCCACCAGTGTTTTGCAAGTGGACAGGCAATGCAGCAGGCCCCACAAAATCTGACCCTGCTCACAAGGTTTAAACCCAACGGTTATGGCACTGTCAACTAAAAAAGGTCTCTCTCCACACACCGCCTCACCCACGAGGCTGAGTCTGCATTACAGCCGTCCTAGGTGTGACTGACAGATTCTCAACAATTTTTGGTGTCTTCCTTCCCCTTGGACGAAGGCACTTCAGTCCTTGTTTTCAGTCCTAATCCAGCACTCTGATGAGTTAGCAGGCACCCCCTCCTAAACAGGACTGGAGGCAGGTGTATATACAAATGGGCTCAGATGGTGACCCACACAGGTGCTGTACTAAACAACAGCCAATGTTTTCCTTAGTCTTTTGTTACTGTGACAAAAAAATACCTAAAATAAATAAAAAAACAAACAACTTAAAGAAGGCAACAATGTTTGAGCTCAAGGTACAGACTCTATGATCTCTGGACAGCTGGCTGAACTAATACAGAAGCACCACGTTAAAGAGCAGGCAGAGGAAATCTGTCCAGGGAGGGATGGGAGAGAAAGGCAGAAAAGAGAGGCAGACAGCGAAGCACAAAAAGATAGACTGGGGTGGAGAGAGGAAAGAGAGAGAGAAGTGGCTTATCTCATGGCAGCCAAGCGAGAGCGAGGGGGAGAAAAGGAAAGAAAGACAGAGAAAAGCTATTTGCTTAATGGACGCTATGAAGAGGAGGGATTGGAAGAGAGTCAGAGAAAGGAGGAAGAGAGGCAGAGAGACGGGAGGAGGAGAAGCAGGAGGAAGCGTTGCTGCCCCGAAGGGAGATGACAAAAGTTAGCTTTTAACTCCTTCCAAAGTAGAGGGGCTCAAAAATGGAACATCACTTAAAAATCTTAGAATCCATATCCAGTGAGCTAAACCAATAATGAACAAAACCAACCCTTCACAAGTTCAAGGTAATCAACCTGAAGGTGTGTACTTTCTAGAACATAGATCCATCATCCTCACATCGCAAAAGCACAGCCTTCACCAGCGAATTCAGGATCTAGCAAACCACAGGTTACTAAGTGTGGAAAGAGACAGGAGAGACCACGTGCAGTGAAGATAGCGAGTCACCAGAAACAGGCGGAGTCAGCAGTGAGGCAGGTGTAGCAAAGAGCTCAGCACAGCAAACATAAATACTATCAGGGCTATCATTAAGGAGAGAAAAGGAGTCTCATCAGAGACGTCTCCATGCTGACAGTCAAATGTGGAAATTCTAATACTCAGACTACCTGAAATTTAAGAAAAAAAATCGCAGCCTGGTCTTAGGCCAGGATTGGCCATAGCTGAAGAAAGTTTGTGCACGTGAGAAAGGACAATAGCAGTAATCCCTGTGAAAAACCTCATGTGTGGGGGTGGTTAAAAATAAGAGAAGGGACCCAGCGGATTGAACTTTGGGGTGACATCATGTGGCAGATTATAAATTTAAACAATTATGATAATTAAGAGCATTAAAGTTAACTATTGTGTCATCAAAATCAAGGCAATAACAGGAAGATACCCAGGGCAATGGGGAAGTTGGTTTAAATTAAGAAAGAGCAAAGTATTTATTTAAAATAAGAAATCAGTCACATTTAAACTTATTAAGTGTGTTTGTAAAACAATTACGTTAAAAACATTTACATTACATTCTTTGTAATCAGCAAAGAATAGAAATTCATTGTTTTAATTTTATACTTCTGGAGGAAAGAATATGGTATCTCGTTTTGCTTTGTTTCTTAAGCCAAGAGAAAACAAAGAAAAAGAGGAAGAACATGCCTAAGCATGACAGATGAACCTCACAGTAGCAGATGTGAGGCAGAAGACAGAGTGAAGAGTGTCACAAGCCAGTCAAAATGAACCTGTAGCAATATCTTAACATCAAGCCAATCAAGCCAAACAAGTGCCATAACAAAAAATTCCAGTGGCACCACACAGCAAAGGGAAAACACTTCCTTCAAACTAAAAGCATAATGCCAGTCAAAATAGTGAAAATTACCATAACCCTCTTTCTGTGTTGGTTAGCTTTGCCAACTTGATACAGCCTAGAATTACCTGGGAAGAGAGGGCTTGTCTGGATCAGGTGGGCCTATGTGCATGTCTATGGCAGGCTGTCTTTATTGTTAAGGGATCCAGTCCCCCGTGGGCAGCACAATTCCCTAGGCTGGGCCCTTGGTTGCCTAAGTGTGGAGAAAGCTAGGTGAGAGCAAGCAAGCATTAATTTTAGTTAATAAAGGAAATTTCAGCTAATGAAAGAAAAAGAAGTCAATGTGTAAGAACATCTGATACAGGATCCCCCATCTGGCATGTTTTCATAAAAGAACAAGTTGTAGGATAAAAATTCATAATGCCTTATCAATTACAGTGATAAATATCCCCCACAGACCTTCAAATTCATTTGCTAAAACCAAATTCATCTTAGAAATGTCCTTGAACTAGATTTTTTTTTCTATGATGAATTGCCTTCATCTTTAATCCACACACGGAGTTAAAACCTGGAATTTATTCCCTTTTGTGTCTGATTACCAAATGTTCCAGAAGAAACTTGTCTGATGTACCGTTGGTCTGACTCAGAGACCCATAGGCGCTTCATTTCTGCCTCTGTCTGTCATCCTGAGGAGCTTGCAGCTCAGCTGTCTGTACAGTTTCACATCCATCCACCACAAATAATTCGTACCCATGCCAGTTCAAAACGACGTGTTTAAAGGCATACTAACTGCCGATTAGGAATCTAAAGAGGTTTATTATGATGCAACTTGCCTTCCAATGTTTTAAGTGCCGTTGTATGGAATGGGGCTTGTGAATGGCAGCCAGTTGCCCCAACCCAGTCCTGTCTTTATTACTGGCTGACCCATAATCTAAAAATAGACTTTATATTTCCAATTTTGAAAAGGTTGAGATAAAAAGGAGCATTTACCTGACATACAAGAATGATGCCCAATTGTTATTGTGGTGTCTGTCATTAAGAATTGGCTGGAAGGAGCTGGGCTGCCTCGCATGGGAATCATCCATATCTGGCATGCTAGATAGTTTAATGTCAACTAAACACAAGCTAACATCATCTGAGAGGAGGGAACCTCAATTAAGAAAGTACCTTCATAAGATTTGACTGTAGGCGAAACTGTAGGGGCATTTCATAATTAGTGACTGATGTGAGAGGACCCATCCCGTTATAGGTGGTGCTGTCCCTGAGCTGGTGGTCCCGGGTTCTATAAGAAAGCAGGCTAAGCAAACCATGAGGAGAAAGCCAGTAAGCAGCATCCCTCCACAATGTGGAAGTGTAAGCCAAAAAGTCCTGTCCTCCCCAACTTGATTTTTTTAGTCATAGTTTTTCATTGCAGCAATTCGAAACCTTAACTAGGACAGAAGTTGGTACCAGGATACTGGGGTATCGCTGTGCCAAGAGACCTGACCATGATGTTTTGAGTAGGATTATGGAAGGACTTTGGACCTCTGGGCTAGAAAAGCCATTGAGGGTTGAAAGCTTAACGAGCTATTGTGTGGGAGCTTTGAAGATAATAATGTTGAGGGCAATGCAAATGATGGGGGCCTCGCTGAGGATGCTTCAGAGAGAAGCTTCATTACTATCGGAGCCGTTTGTTATTTTGAATAATAAAAATTAATTGTTCTTTATTATTTAATTTTTATTAAACAAAGCTAATAATAAGTTAACTTTGGTTCTGGTTAGCTGGGGCTGGAGAATCGACTGTGATTAACAAAATACCGGAACTACTTGAAGTGAGGAGCTGCAGGTTGCGTTCCTGCGGCCCAGTTCCCGGCCTCCTGACTAGCTTATGCCCCAAAATAACAACACACAAATTGTATTCTTTTAAACACTGCCTGGCTCATTAGTTTCAGCCTCTTACTCACATCTTGCTTTAACCCATTTCTAATAATCTGTGTAGCACCAAGAAGTGGTGTCCTACCGGAAAGATTCTAGCGTACGTCCATCTTGGGCTGGAGCTTCATCGTGTCTGGCATCTCTCTGAGGAGAGGCACGGTGGTCTGCCTAACTTAAGAGAGGCATGGAATCTGACTGAGCCATCTACCTCACTTCCTTCTTCCTGTTCTGTCTACTCCACCCACCTAAGGGGCGGTCTATCAAATGGGCCAGGCAGTTTCTTTATTAGCCAATGAAATCAACTCAAACAGAAGACTCTCCCACATCAACTACTAAAGTAAACCTTTCACTTTAATGGGATGTTTAATGATATACAATTGGAGATGAGAAACTAGCAGTGATTACGAAGAGACCAGCATCGTTGAGGCGAAATCTTCTGCAAAGTGTTTCCTGCGAGTCAGCACACAGAAGCTGTGTTCCCGACATGGCCAAAGTTGTACCTTGTGCAGACGGCGGAACTTGGTAGTGTAGGAGTCACATAGGTGAGACTGATTTTGAAGCTATGAAGGGGTCATGGAAAGCAGTTGAGGCTTGGCACCGTATGGCAGGGTTGGAGCTGCTGAAGACAGACAGGAGAGGCTGTTGATGAAAGCGCAGCTCAGTTGCCCCAGAAGACCCCAGACTTTTGGAGATGTCAGTACCATGGGAGGACCACCAAGAACAGCAGCAGCAGTGGAGTGGGGCCAGCTGGAGCCTAGAAGACAAGCTGTGTGCGCTGCAGAGGGCGGAGCCAGAGAAGCGAATCAAGCCATTCGGAGGAGTCCAGAAGATTGTGAGTGGATCCCAGACAGACGTTGCATTATTTACACTATTGGGAATTCGGCTTTGCTTTGACCTAATGGTAACTGTGCCCTGGTTCTTCTCTCTTGAAGTAAGAACGTTTAACTTAATCTTGATTTTTACAGGAGTCCAACGTTGAGAGATTTCAAACTTTTAAGAGATTTTTGATTTTTAAAGAGACTGGATATTTTAAAGGGATTGAACATTTAATTTGAATTTGTAAAGGCAGTGGAACTTCTAAAGTTACTTATGTTTTTAATGTGAGATCTTGGGAAGGAATAAAGAAGGAAGGGTTATGGCTTACTGGTGATGTGTTTGTGTGTCAAAGTCACGAGGGATCAGTTGTGCTGGATCCTTGACACAAGCTAGAGTCATCTGATAGGAGGGAATCCTCAAATGAGAAATACCTCCACGAGACTGGGCTGCAGGTGAGCTTGTAGAACATCCTCTTAATTAGTGATGGGGGGAGCAACCCATTGTGTGTGGTGCTATCCCTGGGCTGCTGGGCCTGGGCTTTTTAAAAAAGCAGGCTGAGCTAGCCATGAGGAGTAAGACAGTAAGCGGCACCCTTCCATGGCCTCTGCATCAGCTCCTGCCTGCAGGTTCCTTCCATATTTAAGTTCCTGTCCTTGTTTCCTTCAATGATGGACTGCAATGTGGAAGGGTAAGCCAAATAAACCCTTTCCTTCCCAACTTGCTTTTTGGTCATAGTGTTTCATTAAAGCAACAGAAACTTTATCTAAAACACCTGGCTTATGCTTCAAGAACCCAGTTGAATGGCTGCATCAAATACCCATGGCCATGAGGCCTGACAGATTCAAGGAACTAATTTTCAGACTCCTGACACAGAAATAAGGAGTAGATGTCTATGGAGGTCAATGGCAAGACCAGTTCTCATTCATCAAAAGGAATTTTCTATCAACCTCTCAGAAATTCTCAAAGTAACAAGTATTTGTGAAAAAATTAGAGGTAATTTGAATATTACAAGAATACCAATTTGGTCATAGCTTTCTCCCTATATTTGAATCTGATTATAAACTTAAATATATCCCTCACCCAAATTCACAAATATTAAGAACAACTTACTGTATCACAATTACACTTTTAATTTACAACTGCATTCAGTTTTAATCTAAGTATAATCAAAATTGCATGAACTGTCGATAACTCATGCTGGAGGGGTCCCTTCTCTGTGGGTATGGGTGGCCACTGGTCAGCTGAGTGTGTCTCAGTAAATAAACTCACATCTGTGCCAATAAAAGCAGCACTAACAGGACTCACTGAGTTACAAGAAAAGAAAAAAGATGGAAAAGAAGACACACTAAATTAGAAAGGGGGCATGCTGAGGGAAGGGTCTAGAGAAGAGTTAGAGGGAGGGAGAGGGGTTGATATGATCAAGATTTGGATATATGTGAGAACATTTCAAAGAAGAAACTGTAAAATGTTTTTTGACAACTTGACAAGTATTTGGAAGAAACTCAAGACCTCTCTATTCCTTAATCTCTAATATAGAGTGAAGTCTGGATGATCCATAGGCTTAAATAAAAAAGGCAAAGCTCTAAGGGAATTACTAGACAATTAAGTAAATACCTATATACTTTTAGACTAGGGAGACAGTTTTCAATACAAATAACAGGGATGCATCATACTGGAGAAATATGAATTGAGAGTAACATAAGAGAAAGTCTATCTCCTAAGAAAAGAAGAAATAGTATTGATGAAATTGGAGCTAACATTATTAATGAAAATCCTGAGCTTAATAGATATGTTAATTATTGACCAATAATCTTAGTTAAAGCCATGATGAATTATTAGAAAAGGTATACTAGACAATGTACAAAAAGAGGAAGAAACATGCACATTAGGCCAATTAAAGTTTACAGAAGCAATATAAAATTGCTTTGGTAGGGAGCTAGGATTGAAATTGCTGTTGTCCTTTTTTTTTTGACCTGCAGTTTTTTAGAGGGCACATTTTCACCATGGGTCAAAATCCTTAATTGTATGTATCTGACATTCACATTCAGGAACACCACTTACATGAAAAGCTGTTATTTTTATGTGGTCATATTTTGCCATACCCCCTCCTTCTCAACACCATTTGTTCCTCATTTCCATTGGCTCATTCATGAAAAGAGAAGCTGCGCATATTGTAAGTTAGGGGATCATATAGAAACATAGCTGGGACACATAGTGGGAGATAGAGAGATGCATTAGCATTTAAGAGTACACACTGTTCTTCTCGAAGACCGGGGTTCAATTCTCAGTACCCTTGTTGCATGGCTCACAATCTGCTGTGGCTTCTCATCCAGGGAATCTGAAGCTGTCATCTGGCCTCCGCAGGCACTGCATGCTCATGTATAGACACTTCCTCCCCAGACACATACACATAATTTAATAATAAAATAAACTCTCCAAAACACAACATAATAACTGGCATTTTGTACCAGGCAATTTCTCCAGGAAAATAAATGCAAAATAGAAGGAGAAAGCGCCGTGTCAAGCTGATCGTGCCTCTTTCCTTGGAGGCGTTAAATCGGAGGCACAGCTCATCCATTATTGCTTCTCAGCTCAGTACTCTTCACGATTTTCCTCAGCCCACTTTCTCAAATGTCCTGCGTTCATGGTAAATGCTTAGAGTATTTCTTTTTTCTTTTTTAGCCGACTCGATTTGCTTCGAGATTTATGCATTTCTGTGAAATATATAAGCAAAATGTGAAAAGATTTTAAAATATGGGCAAAACCAATTTGGTTGGAGTAGTTCTTGCAAACTCATTCATCTCCAACTCTCATGTTATTTACCACGTCACAAATCTCCCTGGTAATGCCAAGCTACCCTTTAATTTGTACTTGGAGCTTTTAACTCAATGCCTCATTCAGGAGGAGAGGCATGAGGTTGAGCAGCCCTGCACTTGGGAGTAGGGATGAAAAGTGAAGTTGACGTTAGTTAAAAAGACAAGATTGCTGAGCTCTGGAGCCAGAACCTTGGTTATGAAGATCACTGGTTTCATGTGAGTGAAAGCCTCCATGCTGACATGTCCTAAAGGTCACACAAGCAAGTGATGAAATAATTGGCACCATCCTCTTCAAAACACGTATTTTCCAACATAATCAACAATATAAGGTATTTGTATACTAGGAATTCACTTTTCTAAGATATTTTATGCTGTTTTACTTTTAAATATTTATTTTATTTCACATGTAAAAGAATGTTGCCTGATATATGCATATGCAGAGGCCAGAAGAGGGGATCAGACCCCCTGTAACTGGAGTTATATAGGTGGTTGTGAACCACAGTGGGGGGCACTGAGAACTGAACCCAGATCTTCTGGAAGAACAACCAGCACTTTTAACCATTAAATCTTATTTTGTGCCATTTAAAGACATCCCCAGCTCCCTCCCAATTTTCAAACTTGGAGCCTTCTTCTGTGCATGTGTGCATGCTGATGAAGCAAAGGAGTGGGACATCCTGCTTTCGGCCGACCTTGCTGAGTTCTCTTCCCAGCGAGAAGTTTTTGCTCTGCTTCTCTTTGGCCTCATGGCACGCACAGCAGTCACAGTCAAGCTACCATTCTCCCAAAGCTTCATGCTTCCGGTATTGAATGATAAAAGTCTGCTGGAGCCCCTGTTCTGTGCAGTGTGGGCTGGAGGGGCAGATGCATTCTTGATGGAGGCATGTGGAGGCCAGAGATCAATCTTGGGTGTCTCCCTCAGTCACGCTCCACCTTGGGTTTTGCAATAGAGTATCTCAATTAACCTGGAACTCGCCCAGTAGGCTAGGCTGGCTGGGCAAGGAGCCCCAGGGATCCTCCTGCTCCACCTCCCCAGTGCTGGGATTACAAGCATACAACACCATGCCCGACATGTTGTGTTGGTTCTGGGAATCAACTTTAAGGGCTTAAGCTTACAGAGCATTGACTGAGTCACCTCCTTGGCCCTCAACCACTGAAGCCCAAGCATTTCTTATGCTCCTCAGAGACACTGTGGTCTATGCTCTGCTAGGGCTGAGCACAGAAGTAGCTGCTAGCAACTAAGTTTAATGAAGAATTATTGAAAGAAACTCAAATATTTCTAAGATTTTACCCACTGACTATGTCCATACAAACTGAAAAAGAAAGCTATTCTTCTATTTTTTGCTAGGGAACACTTTAGCCTCAGGAACAACAGCTTCCTATTAAAGCAACCAGAAGAGACATTTTATGTAATGCTCTTTCTGGAAGCAGGTGTGGTTTTTGCACTTGCTTTTCCCTGGCGGTGTTAAAAGCAGAGCCAAACTCTTTGGCATGTTGTGGTCAGAACAGTGTGGCAACCTCCAGGTCTAGAATATGCTGTTCTTTCCGCCTCACCCCTGCCTGGACAGATAATTACCCATCTACTTTGTGTCTGACATTCTCCCAAGTGCAATAGAAGCTTTAGCCAGGAAGGCACATGCGGCGCTTTGCTGTGCTGATCTATGTCAGTGCCTGGTCTGCAGCTTTCTCAGGTCTATGTCCCATTGTAAGCACACACACACACACACACACACACACACACACACACACACACAGACTACCTGTTTGCTAGGTGCAAACGTTTGGAGACAGAGGGCTTAAAGGGGCTAATCATTGTTCATACAGGAAAGGATAAGTCAGGGCTCTATTTTCCTGTGCCTAAAGCCTACCTGGGGAGTCATATATTCCAGCTGAAGCCTCCTGTGACTCATCTCTCCATCTCTCTCTTTTCCAGGGTTTCGAAGTCTATAATGGTGCAGTTGCCCCACCCCCTGAATGTGTGATATGAATGCTCAGACTGTGAAACCAGTTTTGGTGTGTGTGTGTAGGCAGAGACTGTTCATTCATTTCCCGGCCGCCCAGGCCCAAATAATAACACAGAAACTATATTAATCACAATACTGCTTGGTCAATAGCTTAAGCATATTTCTAGCTAACTCTTACATCTTAAATTAACCCATTTCTATTAATCTGTGTATCGCCATGAGGCTGTGGCCTGCTGGTACAGTGAAGTTCTGGCTGGTGGCTGGCGTCTTTCTCTGTTGGCAGTTACATCAGTTACACGGCATCTCTCTGACTCTGCCTACTCTCTCTCTCTGTTTGGATTTCCCACCTGGCTTTATTCTACTAAGCCATTGAACAAAACAGCTTCTTTAATAACCAATGGTAATAAAACATATCCACAGCATACAGAGGAAAATCCGACATTGTGTTTGTGTGTGTATGTTTCTGTCCTTCTGTCTCTGTCTCTCTGTGTATACACATGAGTGTGCACTTGCAGGTGCCCATGCACACGTATGGAGGCTAGAGGTCAATGACCTGGGATATTATTTCTAAGAAGTCATCAGCCTTATTTGCTGAGACAACCTCTTTCATTGACCTGGTGCTCCTGGATTCAGGTAGACGGACTGGTTATCAGCCTCGTGGGTCCACCTGTTTCCTCCCCCTGTAGGATTATACGTGAAAGCCATTGCGCCATGTGCTCTGGGGATCAGCTCAGGGCCACCAACAGTTCACTGACTGAGCCATCTCAGTAGCCCTATAGCCCTACACTTTTTCTTTCTTAACTTAGTGAGGGGATTTTATGAGACAATGCTGTACTCTATAGCCTAGGCTAGCCTCAACTTTAGGGCAACCCTCTTGTCTCAGCCTCACGATTGCTAAGATTATAGAGGGATGAGCCAGTAGTTTTCTCGAAGGTTTAGGGGACTTCCTGTTTTTCCCTGGTAGCTCTGAGATCCATCCTCCCAGCCTCTTGTTTGATGTCATTCTAGACTCTGGCATTGCTGTTCCTACTACAGCAAGCACCTGAAAGCAAGCCAAGGCTTAGACTGCACTTTAATCAATAACTCAGACTTTAGAAGCTGAGTAAAAAGGCACACGTCCCCACCCCAATTCCTTTGCTGACTGTCGATCAGCTCATCCGTTCTTTCAAGCTGTGCTCTGCTCATGCAGACAAGCTTCCTTGAGAGCATGTGCTTCATGGAAGCGGATCTATATTTAGATCAGGTACTGAAGGCGGTAAACCAAGTTGGTAAAAGGAGGTTTGAATTTTTAATGTGTGAGGCAGGAAAAAAAAGTCTATCATCCATTTCTTCTCACACTCACAAAACTGCCAGAGGTGTAACTCTGAATTCCAGCAGAGGGCAAACTTGGCCTTTTGGTTTTTTAGGTGTTTGGACTACGCCAGGAAGAGCCTTTCTATTTAAAAACAATGTCCCCAGTAATGGTTTGCCACACCTGGAAAGCCACATAAGCATTCGTCTTCCCCCAGCACTAGTCACTTGGTTGAAAAGTTAAGATGAAAGGAAGGGAACTGACAAGGAAGAGCATGTAAGACAGGAACACAGGGTTCCCATCACTGAACCCCAGGATTCATGACTGTCACACCTAGAGCCCTCTTTCTCTGTTCCTCTAACAAGGATACGCAGCACCTTCACAGTACTTAAGGAAAGAAAAGGAAGCCATTTTTGCTTGCTCTTTTATTTAATCCCAATGCGATTGCCATGGACTGAAGGATGACTCTGTGCAGAGCAGTCACCAATAGCCATTACAGAATGAGCATGTGCATGGTCTGCCTTCGCTCAACCAGCTAACCAAGCCTGAAGTTTAGCATCAAAATGTGTGACTATTTATTTATTATTTTATGTGTATGGGTGCTTGCTACATACATGACTGTGCACCATGAGCACCAATATATGACCACAATTCTGATGTTCCAGTAAATGGGGTTTGCTTAAAAGTCAGCTGCAAGGAATTTTCGCATTGCTGAACTTCAGCTGACTCAACTAAAATGGAATACAAAAAGATCCACCCTGGCCATTTCACTGAGCACAGCACCAAAGTAGATGTGATCCTGACATATTCTGTGTACTCAAATGGGACATCCTCAGCATCAGGCATGGCTTGGCAGCAGGCAGAATTCCTTAGAAACGTGGAATAGAAGTTTGTGTGTAAAAGAACACCTCAAAAATAAGATGTGGTTGTGACCACAAGAGGTATCATGATGGGGCATCTCAGGGACAAATGGCAGCACCTTCCCAGCAATTAAGCCGAGAGAAGGAAGCCACGGAGAACAGAAGACCTGGGCTTGCTTTTATGAAGGAAGGGAGCAGGACATCTATGTGTAAACAATGGAGATACACTGACAAATGTTTTATCAGTGAGCTGGAGGTGGCAGGGGAGTGGTAGACCTCAGTTGACCTTAGGATGACATCCATGGCATATATTCTCAGTTCTCTCATGCACTTCGTCTGCACCTGGGGCTGCCCAACTAACCTGCTTGTTTCCAAGCATGCCCACTATGATCCATCTGGTAGCTGCAGCCAGAGGAGCTGCATGTGCTTGCCATGAGCCCATCTCTCCTCTGCCTTCGTTCCTTCTATGGCTTATGATTCTGGTAGAACAAACCCTCCTTTCTCTAACATCTCAAGTAACCCGGCTCCTGTTCACAGGGCACACAACTCTTGAACGAACCTTAGCTTAGCTCTCTCTATTGTCTCTGGCCCAGAAGTCTGCAGCTAACACACACACACAGTCCTCTTCACTACCTGCTATACACTGTCTTGATCTAAGCATGGCATTTGTGTTTCTCAATGACTGAAAGCAAGTCAAAAGAAGGACACTGTTTTATGACACACAAGAGTTATCTAAGATGCAATGTTGACATCCATGCACGAGCCTTTCTGCATCACTACCCTATTGACTTCTGTGCCATCTGTGTGTTTTCGTTTCACTAGGGCAAAGCAGTCATCAGGACACAGCAAGCTGCAATGGCCCTTTATAGTAAATGCTTGTGAGCTGGAGGGGTAGCTCGCAGTGTTGGAACACTCACTTGGCATGTACAGAGCCCTGACTTCAATCTCAACTGTGACGAAATATAAAAGGAAGGGATGTAAGAAAGGTTTAGGGACCGTGGTTCAGCCCACATGGCCTGCCTCCTTCATCTTCTCCAGCTCAGTTCAGTTCCTTCTTGTGACTCGTGAGTTCTCTAGTCCACAAATGTCACTTCTCTGAGAAGTCTCTGTCTTAGTCACTGTCCTATTGAGATGAAGAGACACTACGACCACAGCAACTCTTAAAAAGGAAAGCATTTAATTGGGGCTGGTTTACAGTTCAGAGGTTTAGTCCACTGTCATCACGGTGGGGAGCATGGAGGCACATATAGTGTGTGGTGGGGGGTAGCTTAGAGCTACATCATAATCAAAATTGGGCCTAGCGTGGGCTTTTGAAACCTTTAAAGCCCACCCCCTAGTGACATACTTCCTCCAACAAGACCACACCTCCT
Source organism: Arvicola amphibius (assembly GCF_903992535.2). Lineage (NCBI taxonomy): Eukaryota > Metazoa > Chordata > Mammalia > Rodentia > Cricetidae > Arvicola > Arvicola amphibius. The sequence continues at coordinate 147,098,863 of NC_052048.2, forward strand.
AATCATTCTCTATCAGTTCCATTTCCTGGGGACTAAGCATTCAAATATATAAGCCTTTGGGGGTCATTCTAATCAAATCACCATACCTTTCCTGGCCACTTCTACTCTGAACACACCACCCCCATGTCTTCTTTATGGAAACTGGGGTAGCCTTTTTCAAGATGGGATCCCTTCATCTACCAAAAGCAAGTCTGATGAAAAGCAAGATGTCTTGGCTTGTTTGGTGCCAGTCCTCATACCCAACCCAGACTCATGCTCACACACAGCAGGTCTCTAGTACCATCTCAGAATAACTAACTTGTTATTAGATAAATAATAAAATTAACTGAAAATTCATAAACATTGGCCTTGCTAGCATCTCTCTGCTCAAATCACTTCTATTTTAATTTAGTCCCCAGTATGTTGATTTTCTCTAATGTGATCTATGAAACATAGAAAGAAGGTGAAATTGTACACAATATGTGTGTGGATGTAGTGTATCAAATATACACAGCTTTGGCTTAGAAAATGCCATGAACTTTACACAAACGACAGAGTCAGCATTGAGCAAAACAACTTACAATTTCTCTCCTGCCTAATTAAACCAGTATATGTTTAATGTGTTCTAAGCCTTTGTGGGTGAGGTACTGCTTAAGTCAGGAGACACTGAACTTGGGATGAGATAAAATGCTATGATGGGTGTGCTTAATTCTACTAGGTCCAGTTTCCAAAGCCACTGGTTGCAAGAAGGAGCACAAGATGGACCACAGCTGCAACTTCCAAACCTGCATGCAGAGAAAAGAACACCCTCACAGTCAGCTCCATGCTTCTGTTTCTTCTTGGTTGACTCCCTCGGCTTCTGCTGCAAGAATGGCTAAAGAATACATTCTCTCAACATATGACTGATGTGAGCTCTGGAAATTCAGGACAACTTGCAGAATTCTCAAGAACATTCATCAAAGCATGTTCCTAACTTGTATCAGTCATGCTAACTCATTCAAATATGTACACAGGTTAATTTTGGAAAATAAAGGTGAACTTTTTTATGCTAAGGAATTTTATCATGCTAAAAAATCAAAGCCCAACACTTGGAGGTTAGGAACCCCTCCTAAGATCTTCCATGAGCTGAGACAGCTCCTCCTAAGCTGTTGGCTTCACAGAGGGCTCTTGGCTCATAGCTAACACTAAGCATCAATCCATGGCCACTGATGGTGAGTTAAATTAATATAATTGAAAAGGGTTTGTGCAATTTAATACCTGATTAAAGCTGTAATCAGAGGACAAGGGCATTATCGCTAAGCCCAAATCCATTTTGCCTCATTGTCTCAAAAACATACACTGAAACAGAGCCTGTCTTGGAAGGCTGTGCCTCTGTCACCATAATCCCCTCTCACTGTTTCCCTTCCTGTAGATACTGAGAGCAGAGCATGCAGGCTGCTGAGTCACACCAGGTTACATGGGGGAGGGACAGAGATGCTGGGGCTCTAAGAGGTGCTGCCTTCTATCTCCCTTTCAGGTAGCCCCAAGGAATGGATGGATCAGGCACACCTGACCTTCTGGTCCTGAGATGTGAGCTACAGTGTTCACACTAAGGAAAAGCACAGTCGAGCTACAGCAGGGAAGCTCACAAAATGGTTCATAATGTCAGAAGTAAGATTGTCCTTTTGTGATGGGCTGCACTCATGGCTGTCCTTTCCTTTCTACATGTTTGTGCTGGGCTATACTCATGGCTGTCCTTTCTACACTTTAGCGTTGGGCTGCACTTATGACAGTGCTTTCTTCACTTTCGTGCTGGGTCACACTCATGGCTGTCCACTGTATAGTTTTTTGCTGGGCTATATTCATGGCTGTCCTTTCTACACTTGTTGTGCTATATCGTGACTATCCTTTTTACACTTTTGTGCTGGGCTACACTCACGGACGTCTTTGGCCACATGCAGCCTTGTGTGAGCTTAGTTATGGGACACACCCACCCGGATCACAGACCAGTCAACTTGCTCTGCTCTGGTTTTGACTTTGCTTCAGCAGTGAGTCCATGTTCTCACAGCTGTGTCCTCAAGGCCCTGCTGGTCATGGATTAGATGCTCAATAAACATGTATTACTATTTGATTGATTTTCAAGTGAACTCGTCATTGTAACATGTTAAGTATGTTAATAGATAGAATTTTTTTGCGATTGTCTCAGGTTTTAGAAGCCTACTTCTTGATGTTTTGAATGTAGAATGCTTGTGTTTTAGATAGAAAATCCATGAATATGATTTTCATTGTGATCATTTTGTAGCTTTCTTACAATATTTTATGGAGCTAATGGTTCTCTCAATTTTTATTAGTTTTCATTATCTTTCTGTTCTATTCATCTGTTTAGCTACTACATATATTAGGAGTCATATATTATTAGGAAAAGATCAGTTTAACATAACAGATGACATTGAAAAGTTAGATTCTCAAACATATTGGCAACACCTTATTTCTACAATTTGTGATATTATTTCTATTCCAAGTTGAAACAGAAGGCCTGGCTCTTACTGGGTTTGCCTTAGGAAAGCTATACAAACTAATCTGAGTAAGGCTCACCTTCCTGGAAATCTACATCCCTTTTGTCTTAGTTAGGGTATCTATTGCTGTGAAGAGACACCATGACCATGGAAACTCTTATAAAGGAAAACATTTAATTGGGGATGGCTTAGAGGTTCAGAGGTTTAGTCCATTATCATCATGGAAGGAAGCATGATAGTGCAGAGCTAGACATGGTGATAGAGAAGCAGCCAAGAGTTCTACATCTGGATCAGCAGGAAGTAGGAGAAGACACTGGCTCTGGCTTGAGATTTTGAAACCTCAAAGCCCACCCTCAGTGACACAATTCTCCCAATAAGACCATACATCATATTAGTGGTACTCCTTGGTGATCAAACACTTAAATCTACAAAATTTTGGAGACAATTTCTATTCAAACCACCACTACCTTCTGCTGAAATGTCACAATAGTCAGAAGAGCTGTCTGGTGCTGAGGTAGTGCCAGCCTTGCTTTACAACACATCCTTGCCAGAAGAAGTTGGGACTGGGACCCCAGCATTTCTTATCTTTACCTTTTTCAGGAGACCTCTCTCTCTCTCTCTCTCTCTCTCTCTCTCTCTCTCTCTCTCTCTCTTCTGACTGACTTTGTTTCTACTGCATGTACTTCCCTTAGGCACCACAATCACAGCATACATGTCTCTCTGCTCAATTGTTCCTTTAAAAAGTCAAGATACTGAGGATGGAGAGATGGCTCAAAACTAAGAGCATTCAATTGTACCACAAGGACATGTTCTCAACTATGTTTATAGCAGCATTGTTTGTTATAGCCAGAACGTGAAAACAACCTAAATTCCCCTCCACTGAAGAATAGATAAGAAAAATGGGATACATTTATGCAATGCAGTATTACACAGAAAAAATGATATCTGAAATTTGAGGGCAAATGTATGGATCTAGAAAACATCATATTGAGTGAGATGACCCAGACCAAGAAAGGCAATTATTATATGTACTCAATCATAAGTGGCTTTTAGACATAAAGCAAAGAAAAACCAGCCTACAAATCACAATCCCATAGTACCTAGACATACATGGATCTAATCTACATGGGAAGTAGAAAAAGACAAGATCTCCAGAGTAAACTGGGAGCATGGGGACTATGAGAGAGGGTGAAAGAGAGGGGAAAATATTAGATCAATAAAAACAATAAAAAAGAATTTAAGAGCATTAACTGTTCCTTCAGAGGACCTGGGTTTAATTCCCAGTACCCACATGTTATATGGGATTCCCCTTGGTATGCAGTGAATATATTTTATTACCATTGGCTAATAAAGAAGCTGCTTTGGCCTATGAAAGGACAGAATATCGCCAGGTGGGAAATTCAAACAGAGATATATAGAGAGAGAGTAAGTGGGGTCAACAAATGCCATGTAGATGCTGAAGGTAAAAGAGGCCAGAACCTGGTAAGCCACAGCCTCATGATACTATACAGTATCTCCAACTCTGCTTTCTTCCTCCCAGAATTCAGTTCTGTCTTCTCTGCCTACCTAAGTTCTGCCCTATCAGGCCAAGGCAGTTTATTTATTCATTAACCAGTATAAGCAACACACAGAGGGGACTCCCACATCAGTAAGAGTTAGTTAATAAGAAGCCTGTGCTAATAGACCAAAAAGTCTGTAATTAATATTAAGCCTCAGACTGGTTATTTCATAAACAGCTTTGGGAACAGGAGGGAAGAAAAAACCCGGTCCAGGGGGAAAGTGGAATGGAGAATATTTGTGGCTACACACATGGCCCTCACAACCATCTGTAAGTCTGGTTCCAGGGCATAGGCACACATGTGGTACACATACTTACATGTAGATAAAACACCCTACCAAGCTCAAGGGCCCATAAAGTTTTCCAAGACATTGTCTCAAGCCAGGTTAATTTATTCTCAGCTATCAATCACCTTTAAACACTGGATCCATGCTAGGTGCTTATGCTATACTAATGTACAGACATCACATAGGACTGAAAAAAAGGTAAAATATTGGGCCCAGATATTTTTGAACTACTGGGAGGCAGAAAGTTAATAATATCAAAAGGTAATTAGGGCCTCATACACTCAATAACAAACAAATAATCCGATTCCTCAAAATGAGGAAAGGGCTTGAACAAACATCTCAAAGATGGTATCAGATGGGCAACATGTATGAGAGAAAAGACCACTGGTTGTCAGAAAAGAATATTAGTCCGAACCAAGATGAAGCAATAACCCAGTGTCCACTAACAGACGAGTGGGTGAGATGTGGAAATGTAGAAAGTCAGTCCTGTGAACCTGGATGACAGAAGACTAAACACAACCAGAAGATTCACAGAAGACAGACCTCCGTGAACTACTCATACAGGAGAATGGGGCCTATCAAAGGTCGGTTGCGGGGAGGGAGAACTTGGGTTACAAGACAGAAACAGGAGAAGCGAGAAGCGAATGGAATAAACCAAATCAGGAGAAGAATAGCCGGCATGCTGAGGATAGTCAGCATGGCACTGCACAGGACGAACTTATGGAGAGAGCAGAGCTTGGAGATCTTCATATATGCACACAGCCACACATACATGATGGCAACATAGGGAAGTGATATATATCATCATCAACCTGAGAGGTGATTAGTTCACAATGTAGCAGCATCAGAAGTAGATGTGTGTGTGTGTGTGTGTGTGTGTGTGTCTTCTTGTGTGAGCATGCAGGTGTATACATATATATGTGTATGTATGTGGAAGTCTCCAGGACTATTCCCCAGAAACTGACCATTTGTTTCTGGGTCGGAATCTGTCACTGGAGAGACATCTGAATGCATTAGTGTTGGCTGTCAAGTTAGCCCCAGCGGCGTTCCCATCTCTGTCTCCCCAGCATTGGAGTCACAAATGCATGCCACCACGCCTGTTTTTTTTTTCACTTGTGTTCTGGGGATCAAATTCAGGGCCTTATACTTGTGTGATAAGAACTTGACAGATTGAGCCACTTTCCATGACACAAATATATTTGACTTTTAACCATCAATTACACCTCATTAAAGTTACAGGCAACTTTAACAGAGAGCTGAGAGAGGAAATAGGATGTTGGCTTCCTGCCTATTGTCACCACCGGAACTCCTCTGTCCCTGTCTGCAGGCCACAGACTTTTCTCTCGGATTTCATCCTCCCCCACAACCTCCAGAGTCTTATTTTAAGCAATGGGATCAATCTAAGTTGTGGAAATAGCTGATGACGGCAAATCATGAGATGTGAGTAGCGGCGAAAGGCGTGTTTAACTCTGGAACACAATAAAGTGATAGAATTCCCATCCCTCCTGCTACTAAGATTTATGACCTTGGTTTCAGAGAGGTTAAGGAATGGCTCCTCATGTGCACGCCACCCACATTCAACTGAGACCTCAAATAAAAATGCGGCTGGGGTTTCTAACATTCAGGATCATACGATGAGGCTCCAGACAGCCAGTGCTCTCCAGGACTTCTCCAGGGCTCCACTCCTCTGCCCTAGCTCAGATGCAGTGTGGTCGGTCCTCACTGCACCTCACTGACCTTTCCAACCCGTGCCTGCTACCTTTAAAACAAAGGATACCAGTGTGTTCTCATTTCTAACAGAAATGTTGATTGAATAAATGTCACCTCTGACTTGCAACAGTCTACTTCCCCAAACAGGAGAAGATTCTGTATTGTGGCACACATTTCCAGGAAGAAGGGTCTAAGAGAGCCACAGAAGTCTTTGGTTAAATTGCTTTCACACTCAGCCTAAGACCCGTTTTGATAAATCGCATCTCCACAGATGTGTTTATGTACTGTCGAAAGATGTCATCCCCTCTCTAGTCTGTTCTCCCTGCTTCTTCCCACCCTTTCACTCACACAACACTGATATAACAAAGAGAACCGCTATTCCTAAATGCACACAGGGCCAGACACACAAACAGCAGAGCTGTATGCCTAGATTATACAAAGAAGGACGTTAGAGACGCTTCTCTTTCACATCAGCTACAATTGAACAGAAACCCGGAGAGACATGCAATGAGAAATGTGAAGTCAGCTTCTTTATAAGTCATCGCTTACCCAGAAGGCATTTCATAAAGCCTTCATACAGCTCTCCTGCCACCTTCTAGAAACCCACATACAGCTGGGAGATAAGTATAGCCATAGACTTGCCCAAGACCTTTGAATGATGCAAGAACTGTGAAGGCATTGGATAATCTATAACATATGACAATAAGTGAATAAAAGATTTAGAATTTTCTTTCACAAGAGTCTAATGGGCTTAACTCCGAGGAGACTTCCGGAAAGGTCCCGTGGAGGTGACACCAGAGTTATGTAAGAACCTGCAGGATGGAAAGGGCAACATGAAGTGGGCAAGGAGTGGGATCAGGCAGGACTCCAGCTCAGTGGCTGGAGAGAGCGAAGGCAAAGAGGGGCTCACCTCTTTCTTCCCAAAGGAACCTTAGAATCCAGACACAGAACACCTACTTGAGCTACAAACAGGCCACTCTTCAAACACATGTTTTTGCCTCAGCAGATGACGGGGGAAAATGCAGAGAGCACCCTTTCCACGCCCCTGTCAGCACCGACTCAGACACATTTTCCTGGCCATGGCCTGAGAGCCCTAGTAGCACAGTGATAGCAGTCACTAACAGATGATAGGCACCAGACCAAGAACGACAGCATTGACAGGGTGCCAGCCACCATACAAATTACGTATTTTATCAAGTTCAAAATACCATCCGATGTCAAATGGACCTCTATTTTATACACTGCTGGGAAAGAAATACCATTTTGACATTTAAAATCAGAAACATTAATTTTCATGGGAATCTTTATTTTGTTAAAACGGCCTCTATCTACACTTTATTACTTGTTACATATCATCATGCCAATAATTAAAAATGGAACTACAAATGGCATGGATGGTGATTTCATTCCTCAATCTCACACCCATGGCCGATCTTCCTAATGGCTCTTCACTACAGGGCAAGTCCACCCCTGTTTTTCCCAGCCCAGTGTCATTTCTCCTGCTTTGATTGACCGTGACATGCTTCATGAGCATCTGATAGCCACTCTGTGTGTTTTGTTGTCAAACCTATAGACAGGAAACCTTTTCTTGTTGGCAGAGCCTGTTGAGATGCAGTCCAAGTGTAGAGAAGTAACCACTGCATTAGAATGGATGCACTGTGGTATGAAAAGGGAAGTAAGCATAGACAGGTAAGAGTCCTCAGGAGTGGGAGGGAGCAGGAAGCCATGAATGTGGGTGGATGTAAGGATTGCCTAAGTACACAGATGCCTAGAGTGGGAATCTATTCGAGAACAAGATCTCCCTGAAAATAGAAACAAATGAGATATGTATTTAACATGTCTGTCTGTCTATGTCTATACATTTGTGCATGATTACATTTGCATCTGTACATGTGTGTGCACAAACTTAAATTCACACGTATATCAATTTATGTGCATATCTATACATTTTATATGCACAAAGGTAATTAAAATTAGCATGTCTGGAAAATTTAAATGTATTTACATATATAAAACTATATGTTCTTATTAGTTTTAAAATTTTCATATGTATGTGTATATTTGTGTGAGTTTAGGAATTCTATATAGTGCTCAGTACCACTGGACAGCGTAAAGTGTATGCCACAGAGGCCAGAAGAGGACATCAGATTCCCTGAAATTGCAATTACAGATGCTGAAAACTACCAGGTAGATGCTAAGATTCAAAGTCGGGTCCTCTGTACATATATAAAACTCTATATTCTTACACATTAGAATCTGCTTTACATAAATTGCAACATTCACAACTGATTTATATCTGAACATTCCTGTTTATATATAGTTTATATAAAGGATTATTTTATATATGTTTGTTATATAATATATGAAGGAGATAACTTTCTCATATATAGCTCCATGTGTGTAAATGTGTGTGTAATTATGAGATATAGCACAGTGTGCCTTATGCAAGCAACAGACTCAAAAGAGATGGCAGCGTAAGTCAGTGTGGGTTCAGTAGCCTAAAGACCAGAGTGGCTGGCTGGCAGACATTTCTGTAAACAGACCAAGAAGAGGAGATGGAACCTCTTAGCACTGACGGACCAGAGCAAGCTCCTCCTTCCTCTTGTTTAGCTCTGTGCAGGCATCAGCGGCTGGCTGATGCTCACCACCATGGAAAGACATTTGCTCTATAGACTCCATAGCTCTTATGCTAATTGCAGCAGCAAACATGGAACAGTAGCAACTAACCCTTACACTGGGCAATTTATGCCACAGTCATGGACACTTTAACCCTCCACAGTTTGCCTGTGCTAGGAACGGTGGGGCAGATACTCTAGGCTGTGACAGGCTGGCACAGAGGACTAGAATGTCAAGGAGCCTGTAAGTAGGTTTGGGGCAAACAGGCCAGTGGGCAGAAGTGAGGGAGGTATTTGTGAGTCTCCTAAGATTAAGGGCTGCTGTTGGCATTGGGTTGTCTAAGCACAGAAAAGGTTGGTACAGGTTATAAGCAGAGGAGTGATTAGATCCAAGGCAAGCTTTCCTGGATCACTGTGCCTACTCAGCTAGGAGTGACAGGTGAGGGACAAGAAACCAGCATGGAAGCCTGGGTTTATGGTCCTGCTGCAGCTGGGGTCTGTAGTGATGTTCATGACTTGTGTTAGCACGTGGATCATTGGAACCATGCTGTACCAAGCCAGTCCTGTCCTTCAGTGGTCCTGGGATGGCCAGCACGGCCCCTTCCTGGATACTGTAGCAGGTGTATGGGTCCTAGCCCCTCAGGGGAGAGCTTGCCCCTACACTTGAGAAAGATGGCCCCACCATTCATCATAGGTGAAGCACCTGGTCCTGGGAAGTACATTAGAGATGACCCTGTAGTCAGATGAAGATGAACCCACACTGAGGGCATGAGAGCAGGAGAGTTGAGCAATTCGGAGAGAGGGTCCTATACCTTGCCTGGGAAAAGCAGTAGAGCTGATCCTGGAGGGATGAGTGAGGGGAACCCAGATGGGAGGGCCCGAGAGCAGGAGAGTTGGCCTTGCTCCTTGCTGTAGGCTGCTTTGGGTGAGCTAGTCAAGGAAGTGCTGGAGAGCTAGCCTTGGTAGTAAAGATGAGGGAAAGCTAGTGAGCCGACCAACCCAGCTACCGCCCAGTCCCAGAACCAAGGCTATGAGTTGACCCACCCAGTATCCATTGAATCTATGAACTGTTGGAGCATGTGAAGGAGATGAACCTTCAGATCCAAAACAGTAGGATCTCCATGATGCAGGACAACAACAGGATATCCAAGAGGAGCCCATGTGACAGCCCATTATCTGTGCTGTAACAGAAACCAGGGCCTTGAGCCAGATCAATGACTCAGAGAAAGTAAAGATGGACAGACTAAAGGTAAGATGTGTGTCTCAACGGGTCCTGCTACAGCTTCCGTGACAAGATTCTCCTCCTCCTCCTCCTTCTTTCTGCTTTTGTTTCTTTGTTCGGTTTGGTTTTGGGTTTTTCTTTTAAATTTGGTCTTGATTGGGGGAGGGGGAGGCTGCAAGGGCAACCAGCAGATGTGACGAGACAGGTAGATAAGTGAGATGATGTGAAATCCACAAAGAATCAATAAAAGCAAAAAAGGAGAGAGAGGGGGGAGGGAGAGGGAGAGGAGAGGAGAGGAGAGGAGAGGAGAGGAGAGGAGAGGAGAGGAGAGGAGAGGAGAGGAGAGGAGAGGAGAGGAGAGGAAAAGAAGCCTTCACTGAGCTCTTGCGGTAATACAGGCAGACAGTGGCTCAGAGGTGGACAGAGGCAGCGGTGGTAATGTGCAGCACACCCAGGAAGATTTCCCAACACACTGAAACATGTCCTCCATGTACTTAGGAAATATGCAGGGGCTTGTTTGTCCACAAAGTTTATTTTCCAACTTAAGAAGGTATTTAGACTCAGAAATAAGAATTAAAATCTTCCTTCCTATGTATTTTCCGAACAGGTCTGGGCACTGGAGGCAGCGCTGCCATAGATAAGATACAGCACATCAAGAAGCATCAATAATCGAGTAAAAGAGTAATAAATTATGCTGAAAGACGGGTAATCGGTTGTCATGCTTCAGGCAGGGGCAGGAGACCAACCAATCTCAAAGCGCAGCAAGCAGCTGATGTTTGTGTCTGTCTTTTCTTGCCTATCCTTTGTCAGATATCTGGGACACAAACAGAATTCTTATTGGGAGATATTAACTCTGTGAGAATCACAAACCAATTTTGGCATGCTGACAACAAAGCTCCTTGCAATAAAGCTTGAGATAATTCATGACTAATTCTCCACCTCTGCAGGCACAGGGGAGTGCTGGGTTGGGGGACTGCTTCTTTTAATTTTCTGGAACCCTCACAAGGCCCTGGGACCCCTGTTGCAGGTGAAGAGGCAGAGATGTCAGTGCAGAAGCAAGGTCTGGATTTAGGTGTGTCCCACTCCAATCTTTTGGCAGATCAGGCTCCAGAGCACAGGTGACAGGCTCAGCTTTCTCAGGTCTGTCTCAAGCAATCCAAGAGATCAGCATTGAAGTCACATGACTACTGATACTCAGACAAATTGCTTGAAGCTTCCGTGTACTTGCCCTAATGTTTGGAGAAATGTCAATACTTGCCCTTCCTCTCTGTCATAACTCCTCGGGAAAGAAAGCAGTATGTGAGACATGGGAAGCTTCAGAGGCACAGAAATAAATAATGGAAAAGAAGACATAGGTTAACTTTGTGTGAACTGTGAGCAATCTGATGACAAAGGCTGCTTCCCCAGGGCCTTGAGGTTCCAATGCACAAGGTTTTGTCTATTTTCCTTCCTGGAAGAAGTTCATGGTTTTCATGTCCTTCCTCAAAAGCTTTATAATTTCTGCCTTGAGCTGCCGCTCTGCAATGTCTTCCCTTCTCTGTCTTCCTTCCTTTCTCTCTTTCTATAGACAAAGTCTCAAGGCTCGGCATCCCAGGATCTGTATAGCCCTCAGCGACCAGTGTACCGGTACCCTCTCCTGTCCTCTTGCACATGGCTCTTTCTAGGGAGGCACAGCTAGGCACAAGAGCCAGTATTGGGAACTGTCCCCCCTTCTTCCACAGCTGCTTGCTGGCTGGCTTCAGCACATGGGTGGCTTGGGGTGGGGGTGAGTCTTGAGTGAGGTAGCACCCAGACAGCAGAGCCTTCGGAGATGGGGATGAGATGGTTGGACATTGTGTACTCAGCGATGTAATAAGAACCACACAGATGTGGCCTTGTTGAGTCTCCTTTATGAGAAGTTCAACAAGAAGAGTACTGGATCCACATGCCAGGGTGATGTGATGGCACCAGGGTCTTGGTAATTCCAGGAAGTATTTCATGTTCTAGAACTTCACACACTTACTGCCGTTCTACATATTTATCTACCTAATGCATAAATGCCGCAGTTACCCTCAGAAAAACCTGTATCTTCAATTCCTGTGAGTTCCCTGTGTACCACTTACTTGCTGCTGCTGTGACAAAGTGCCAACCAAGCAACTGAAGGAAGAGTTGATTTTTGACTCACAGTTCAAGGGTGCAGTCCAACATGGTGGGGAAGGCATGGAGGCAGGAGTGTGAGGCAGCTGGTCACATTGCATCCCTTTTTATTCAGTCCAGAACCACCTCATCTGTGGAGAAGTGCTGCCTATGTTTAAGATGGATCTTCACATATCAGTTAACCCAGTGTAGAAATCCCCTCACAGACTTGCCCAGTGATTGGCCTGTAACCTGTGTAGTTGACAGTTGCCTCACAGATATACCCAGTGATTGGCCTATAATCTGTGTAGCTGGCAGTTCCCTCACAGGTGTACCCAGCAATTGACCAGTCAAGTAGACAGCTCCCTTACAGGTGTGCCTAGTGATTGACCAGTCAAGTAGACAGCTCCCTTACAGGTGTGCCTAGTGATTGACCAGTCAAGTAGACAGCTCCCTTACAGGTGTGCCTAGTGATTGACAGGTCAAGTTGACAGTTCTCTTGCAGGTGTGCCCAGCGATTGACCAGTCAAGTAGACAGCTCCCTTACAGGTGTGCCCAGTGGTTGACCAGTCAAGTAGACAGTTCCCTTACAGGTGTGCCCAGTGATTGACAGGTCAAGTAGACAGTTCCCTTACAGGTGTGCCCAGTGATTGACCAGTCAAGTAAACAGTTCCCTTACAGGTGTGCCCAGTGATTGACCAGTCAAGTAGACAATTCCCTCACAGGCTTGTCTATGTGTGTGGAGACTAGGCACCAACTTTAGGCATCTTTTCTCATGAACTACCCATCTTCTTTTTGAGCCAGAGTCTCTCACTAGGACCTGGAGATTGCCAATTAGGCTTGACTAGCAGGTCACTGAGCCCTAGGGACCCTTCCTTCTACCTCTCCCTCCCTAGGATTTGTGTTACAAATGGTAGTAAGCATACCACCACATCTGGCCTTTCATGTGGGGGTTCTGAGTTAAACTCAGGTCTCAAGCTTGTGCAGGAAAAGTTAAGAGCCAGCCATCTCCGAAGGTTTTCTCATGTAAGTGTATGAATAATTCCTTGGTCAGAAGATTGACAGTTGGTGCGTTAGCCTGTAAAACATATATATTTAGAGAAAAATGTAGCACAAATAATAAAAATCCAGAGATAGAAATTGGGGTTCGATCTGAAGGTCAGAAAAGCAAAACAGCTAGCCACTGACTCTTACCTCTACCTCAATCTGAAAAGGCGATCCTGCCTCCAGGAATCTCAGAATGAGACTGTATGTGTGAGAGCTGTTTCCTTCCATCTTATATTCATCTCTAGGGCTGGGATTCAAGTCATGCACCACTATAGGCTGGTTTCTTTGGAAAATTAGTGTGGCTATTGGGTTTAAAGGTGTGTGTCACCACTGCCCGGGCTGTAAGGCTGATCAGTGTGGCTGTTTTAGTCTCTGAACTTCAGTCAAGTTTTATTTATTAAAATACAAATGAAATATCACTACAGAAATCAGAAGACAGTTTGGAACACACTGAGCAAAAACTTCAAATACACTCCATTAATCATGAAGGTAAATTTTTCTGCCTAGGAATCATGTGTTTTCACTGGGACTGCTGGTGGCTATTAACAATGATATCTTTCCCTTCTCTCTGGAGGAACACAGTGTCTTCTATTATCCAGGGCCACATGTCCTGGCCCCAAAGAGCTCTGATGTATTGAATCTTAAACCCTTCTGAGGGGTGCAGGAGTGGGGCTGGAGGACAAAGAACTATGAACCTCTCTCTAGAAGGCTCATACATAAGAGCTTATACATTAAAATCCAGGAGGCCTATTATTTAATGTGGTAGAGCATACATAGAAATAAAATGTGTATGGGGATAAAGATGGAGACATGTCAATTACATTGGATTTGATGATATGAAGATTAATTAGAAAATAGCTGGTGACATGCAGTTGTGTTGTCTAAAACCAAAGGCAACCACTAAAGCAACAGAGAGTCATAGAAATCAAGATGACAAAGCGTACAAAGGGAATCAGTGTGTAATGAGTCCAAACGGTGGCACAAAGACGAGAAGGGAAAGAGTGCGGGCCCCTCCCCCAGCACTTGTCTGGTTCTTTATATTATCAGCACAGGCTACTTTCTGGACCCTCTTGGACTTTGATGCAGCCTCTTTAGCTCATATTCATTACTAACTAGCTCTTACAACTTAACCTGTTTCCATTAATCTATGTGCTGCTCCAAGGCTCATGGCTTTTACCTCTATCGATTTGTTCTCCACCTGGCTGGCGACACCTTTGACTCTACCCTTTCTCCTCCCCCTATTATTCTCAGTTTGACTTTCCCACCTAACTTTATCTGTTTAGCTATTGGCCAGTCAGCTTGTTTATTAAACCAAGCATAGCAATGTATAGAAGGATATATACAGTGTATAGAAAAATTATTCCACAGCAATCAATGTTCCACTCATATTTGTAGCTTATTAATTAGGAAGAGTAAGAGCCATTCCAAGCACATGGATTATACTGTCTCCTGAAAACCACACTCTCCTGGTGTTGACACTACACACTAATAGTGCCAGCCTGGGCACTCACTAGACCTTTCACTGGGCTCTTTGGCACAGGCATGATTAACTGATGCTTTCATTCATAGCCCTCTATGCTCAGTTTCCACCGTATCCCAGAGGCTCAGTTGGCATATTCAATATAAAATATCAGGCATGGTTCACTCACTCAGTGAGTAATAAGGACTTGGATATTCCCTTCCAGGGGCCAGGAACAAATGCAAGACCTTAATTTTGCAACCCCTTCAATAAAAGTCATATTAACATTGGTCTAGAGAAAACTAGAGTAGCTATGTTACCATTAGACAAAGTCAATTTAAAAACAGATAGTATTGCAACTAAGAAGCACTTTGTAATTATACAATAACTCTGAAGAGCTGTGTAATTCACAGTTGAGCTTCAAAATGCTAGAAATAAAACCCAACGGTGTCTCAGAGTGCAATTCATAAATCTATAATTATAACGAAAGGCTCCCAAACTTCTTCCAAACATGGACAGAGCCAACCTGGACACCAAACTCTGCTACCTCTGTGATTGCCTCCTTCCCATTGCAGAGATCTCTCCACAACGGCAAGAGATGGGCACAGCCTGTGTGCCTACTCACAGAACACCTTCTAGCGGGCTCTCTTCTGAGCCACAAGGCAAGTCTCAACACATTTAAAGGCATCCAAATCAGTCACAGAGAGTATGGGATCTGACTTTAATGGGAAAAAGAATGGAAATCAATAACAGCACAGGCTCTGAAAAGTACCCACATATTCAGAAACCAAGTTACACCCTTTAAACTATCTGTTTCAAAGAAGAAATTAAAAATGAAACCAAAGAAGAAATCACAAAGCTATGGCAGGCTTTGAATGGAATGAAGATAAAATTATGACATGTTAACTTGGGGTACTTCTACAAGCAAATTTATACATTAAGTGATCATATCAGATTAGAATAATAGTTTTTAATTGGCACCTTAATTTTCATCTGAGAAAAAACTAGAGCAGGAAGTAAATAAAATCAAAGAGACAACACCTGATCAGAGTGAAAATCAAGATAACTGTGGTAGCATAGCAATAGCCAAGAAGAGATAGTTCTATGTACTCAACAAAATAAATAAAAGTCTAGCCAGGAAAAAATACAGAAGCACAACTAACAAAAGGTACAAATGAAGGACTGGAGGGATGGCTCATTGGTTAAGAGCACTGGCTGCTCTTGCAGAGGACCGGGATTTGATTCCCAGCACATACGTGACTGCTCTCAATCATCTGAATCCAATCCAGGGGATGTGACACTCCTCTGAATTTTACAGGCACTGTATGCATGTGGATACATACTTACATGCAGATATAACAGTTATATACATAAACAACATAAATCTTTTTAAAAGTACAAATGAGTGCAGTGGAGTTGCTAAAGATTTTACAGATTTTAAAACATAATACATATATTAATAATAAGAAATGCTTTGTGACAACAAATTATCAACTTTAATGAAATGTGAAATTATTTGAAAGATGCATATCTTAGTCAATGTTCTATCGCTATGAAGAAGCACCATGGCCACAGCAACTCTTACAAAAGAAAGCATTTAACAGGGGGCAGGCTTACAGTTTCAGAGGTTTAGTTCATGATCATTGTGGCAGGGAGCATGACAGCATGCATGGCGCTAGAGAAGCAGCTGAGAGCTTATAACCTGATCTGCTGGACAAGAGACACTCTGGCCATGGCACGGGCTTCTGAAACGTGAAAGCCTACCCTCAGTGACACACTTGCTCCAACAATACCGCACCTCCTAATCTTTCTAATCCTGTCAAATAGTGTCACTCCCTGGTGACTAGACACTCAAATATATGAGCCTGTGAGGGCCATTTTTATTCAAACCATTACAGTATATAACACCAATGTCCATCCCCAAAGCATTTATTACCTGAATAGCCTTACATCTGTTAGAGAAATTGAATTTTCTGCTATAACCATTTCCAGAAAGACAATATACAGCTTTAATGGCTTCAACGGTGAGTCTCACAAGCACTTAAGAAATCATAACCTAACATCAGGGTGCACAGTAATCAGTGTCAGCACTCAGGAAACCATAATAGGAGGACTGTGAGTTTGAGACCAGCTTGGGTTACATAGAAAGACACTATCAGTGGGTGCTGTCTGTGGGGCACCTCCCTGTAAGTTGTCCATTAGGGAGGCCCAGTAGGTCCCCTAAGCAATACAGGCAATTGCCAACATTCTTGATTATCTGCCTATTGTTAAAGATACTATGCACGGGTTACAAGTCATAGAGAAATCAGAGTGGAACTAAACTGGTCTCTTCCTCCCTGCTGACCAGCTTCCATAGTGCTGGATGATGTTACACGGACTTCTGGGAAGAGAAAGATTTGATGGTCTTTACCCTGTCACAGACCCCAAGTGTCTACAAGTATGACTTGTGATATAGTGGCATGGTTGTTATGCAGGCAACCAACTTCTTCTGACCAGAGGTGAGGGTTGCTTCACAAGACAAACCATGCCAGATCTGTAAACCTAGTCAAAAGCTCATGGCTTAGGAGATCAATGACTGTAAGGGCCAGCCAATGTCTGCTGTTTTGTGAGATGGACCTGTGCAGACTGTATCTGTCTCCATGACACCACCTTCCCCTCATGGTGCACTAAAGGCACAGCACAGACCATGGAATCATGACAAGAATCACGTGTCAACAAAACACATATAATGTACCTAAATATTTCAGAGATTTTTATAACTAAACTGGTCCACAGAAAAGAGTTGACTGTGGCTCACAGAACTAATCTAGCCACAGTACAGATGAGCAGAACCTGTGGTTTCTTACCCATTTCCTGGGACATTTCTTGGATTCCCTGGGTTCTCCAGGGTCATGACAACCTGCCCTGCAGAGCAGACTTGAGGACTTGTTTCGGTTGTTGTACTCAGCTTCTCTAATGCTGCAAGATGATCTCCACCCACAGTGGGCTGGGCCCTCCACATCAATTAGCCATCAAGGCAATTCCCCACAGGTTTGGCAATAGGCTGCTCTGATCTGGGCAATCCTTCAACTGAAAATCCCTCATCCCAGATGATCCTAGGTTGTGTTCGTTGATCATAAATCTAACAGGATGTGGGCATAACAGATAATGTTTTCAATCTTTTTGCAGGTCACTCACCCTTCATTCTTTTCAATGTTTCTTCAACCCTCTGCCTATATCTTATGTAACCAAGGTTACGAAGTCCCAAGAAACATAATGGTCCCATCCTGATAAAATATCTCACTGCAGAAATGCCAACAGAAGGCAGTCAGTCTTTGCTGAACTAATGTTCACTAAGGCATTTCAACAAGGTTTACAGAGGCATCCTTAACTAATGTCACACAGTCTACATTTCCATCAGGAATCTGAGAATATCATCTTAGGCTGAAGATTTCAAATTTCAAAGGAGTAACAGCTGAACGTATTCTGCGATGCAATCCCAGACAGATCAAAGCCAGCAGACATGGCTAAGTACAGCAAGATGAAGGTGATCTCCCTAAAGCTGAAACCAAGCACTGAGATGCAGGACTTATTATGCTTCACTTTGATGCCTTCACACAGATAAGAATATGGAAATCTACATCAGAACTATAAGTGAATGTGAGATGTCAGTGAAATTAGATTTCTGCATAAACACTGTACCAAAGCACAAACAGGCTGAGAGATGCAGAGGCTCATGCAAACGTCACTGAGTTCTCCTTGCACTCTGGTCAGGTGCAGGAAGGAAGCTACCATCAGCTGCATCCTCAGGGATTCAGGGTGGACACATGCTGGCACCCTGTCTACCTCCGAAGGTCCCTGGCATTCTTAGAAGTGTACAACTTGTAACCAAGAGGGTGAAAGTGTGTGGTTTCCCAGTGGCTCTGACCACAAACAACCCCCCCCCATGGACAGGATACTGTCTTTCTCGTAATATGTTTCCAATCCTCTGTTTATCCATAGATTTGTTCATAAATTTTCACACATATAAATATGAAATGTCTTAGTCACTTTTCTATTGCCATGGAGAGACACCAGGGCTAAGTTAACTCTTATAGAGGAAAGCAGTTAATTGAGAGCTTGCTTACAGTTTCAGAGGCTTAGTCAGTAACCCAAGACAGCACACCCTATGCATGCTTTCTTGACCGTGTTAACAGGACCCTTCCAGCACCATGTTCCCACATTAAGGAGGCACTGGATACACCCAGGTCCACTTTCCTAACAGTCTGCTATTGGAAAGAAACAGCAAACTTTCTGCAGAGCCATGCCAGTTTAAAGGCCTTTGGCTTGATGATAGTCTATGCTTTCCCAACAGAACCAAATGAACACTCCTCAGAGCATGAGGAGTCCTTTGCCTGTTCCCTTCATTGCTTTGTCTAGATTTGTTTGGAAGACTGGGACTCACCTGGGTGTTGGCCTGGACTTTGTAGTGAAGGGTCTCCCCGAGAAAAATTTAGTTTATTTCCAGCTTACTAACTGTTGTCACTTATTTCCTCGAAGGGTCCAAACTTGGGGCTGTCTCCATCCTCCCTGGAATGTACGTGAAAGTCACATCCAATATGACAACAGCTCTCAGCCAGCAGGCTGGAGTGGAATCCCAGGCAGGCTGGCAGACTTTTACCATGCGGGGACTATGGTGTCTCTCAACAAAAGCAATAGCCCCCTCATGAGAGGATCTGGATATCCCACAAGTGTATTTCCACTGGGAGTGTTTCTAACATTCCATGTATGGAAGTGCATTCTGCTAACTAGATTTCAATGTGCAGGTCAATGTTTCGAAACAAAAGTGCCACCAAGCTCTCACGGAGTGCATGTGTCCCAGAAGACCGAACGCGTTGCTTGTCATCCACTGATTCTGTGTCGGGACACAGTCATCTGGAGATGTATGATGAGAGGTTTATAGAGGGCAAGTGCTGGGGGAAAACTGTGGACGGGCAAGCTCAAATCAACTAGAGATACTGTCCTGAATAATAGAATAATTTGCTCAGCTCATATATCTACTCAGTGTCTCACAACACTTCCAATTTCATACTCAGTAGAAAAGTGCAATCGCAAAGGCTGTGCCAAAACACATGGGCCCAGCTGTGGGGATGAAACAGAGGGATGCTGAGACGCCTTTTGGGAGCTGGACCACCAGATACAATCAAATTAATTGAGCTGCACGAAATACCAGGATCTCATGGAATTTCATTAATAAAGGCAATTTTAAAAATGATTTTTAAGACAATCCAGCTTCTACATTTCAATAACTATGTATTACAATGACAGAGTCATTTACCTACAGCTGATGACAGTGGGCTTCAGATAAATGGGAAAAGTCATCATAAGGATGCTAGGGGCACAGAGACAAGTTGTCTCACAAAGATAAGCTACCAAAGCAATTCATTTGGAGGCCAGTTTCCTACTTTTCATATAACATCCAATACTCGGAGGTTTTCCATTTACCTTCTCTGCTTGCTCCTGTGTCATGAGATGTTTTCCTGTTTCCTGTTTAGAGACCACTGTGTATCATCTTCAATTTTCCTGGGCTACAGAGAGCAGAATGCCTGCCTAGACCCTCAATAGGGTATTCTAGCAGCATCCTTCCAGCATCTGTTGCTAATCCCGTCCCAAGCCATCACAAAGGCTAATCATGTTACTATTGCCATAGTAAGTATCTATACTGCCAGTCCTTGAAAACCATTCATTAACGTAGAAGGTCCCCTCCTCCCCTCATTTATGCCATGTAGGACAAGTTCATTTCTGGAGTATACATGTCTTGCTTCCTGAGCCAGAAGTGAGTTTGTTCTACTCTCAGAAGAATACTGGCATGTACTGAGAAAATGTTTTTCCTAATCACTGCTGATGGGCCAAAACAATATTTTCATTTTAATTCATTTTAATTTGTTTTCATTATTAGTGAGATGAAAACTATAATGTTTTTATCATCTCAGCTATTTTGTGATTTCGTTCAAATCATTGCTTGCATTGGGTTAACATTTGTGTAATGTGCAGACTCTTCTGCTTAGAGTACTGTATTTTATTAGAATGAGCAGTCAGATCATTGACACAGGAAGGTTAATGTAAAAAGACTGAAGTGTTAGCATTGCAGAGGAGTTGAGGATGTGCAAGCACCAACAAACTGAATCACAGTCTAAGTTCAGCACATGGCTGATTATATAACAAATGCAAAACGTCCTAATGATACCTTGGCAAATACATCTAACTAGAGTGCGCAATAGAAAAACATTACACTGGAAATAATAAAGGTTAAAAGGCCTGCATTTTTTCAGTGTTTCTTGTTTAACCCCACATGGAGAAAATACCAAGTTCCAATAGAGATAAAAAAACCACTTTGAAAATAGTTAACAACATCCTTTTCTCAAAGAGAGAATGCAAAATTGGAACGACTTAGACCTATAGCTTACAGCCATTGTAACATCAAAAGCAGTGTGCGTCCACAGATTTAAAAATTGTAGCATCTGTATTTGAGAAAAAAACTGAGGAGTTACAGAGAATGCTTGAAAAAGATTAATATGTGGAAAAAGTTGGAGATGGGTGATGAAAGATAGCTGAGGATAAAAAAATATTAAGATAGCACAATTGGCAAATGTGTGTTGAGCCTGCACAGGCTTGTTCTGGGCAGTCAGTATAATCTGCTACCAAAGCAAAGAACCTTGCCTTGAGCAGCTGATACCCAGCATCAGGGTTAACTATGTTAGAAATAGCACCAAGGACTGAAAAATTTAGGCTTGTGGTGTGCACTACACAACCAGCTTCTACCTGTTCACTACTGCCTTCTTGCCCCTAAGGATCCAACTCATCCCTGTTCCCAGCTCTGCAGAACCCATGGGCCAAAATACAAAATAATAACGGCCATGCTGACAAGAAAAGCACATGGTCACCTGTTGATCCTGGGGTTTGGTATCTGGATTTATTAGTTTGATTATTTACCTATGGTTCATTAGTTTATTTATTTACTAGTTCACTTATTTATTGCTGATGATTTGGTGGAGTTTAAACTTCATTTTCTTTCTAGGACTCTGGTTACCTGATATTTGCTTTTTTTCTACAAACAATTTTATCTTGTAATAAGTTAGGGCTGCTTAACTTAGGTTTAGTTTTGGTCTGATGTAGTAGGATTTTCCTTAAAGTTGTCTTATCCAACTCTAGTAAATCTAATTAATCATATTTATATCCTCCACCTGTCTCTTCCTGTGAAGCTCAGCATTCAAGAAAGAAATCACAGACCATTTGGGTGTGACCTGTTAATAATGGAGCACTAAATCTATTTAGATTCCTCAGGCATGCCAGTGAAAACCAACCTTCCATCAACGGTAGGCAGGAGTGTTTATGAGTGTCACAGTATCTGAGCCCTGCAGGTGTCTAAGCTTTAAGTGGAATTCATAACCATATCTTTACCTGAAATTAAACTGTTTTTATCCACAACTGATCATCCAAAATCAATTCTCTAAAACCAAGAAGAACTAAAGCATTTGGGGTTATCAAATGTCCACCATTCAAACACTCCACCTCCTTGATGATGAGAATGGCTGCAGGCTCAATGCCAGCTCCATGTTAAAGAATAGGACAGGATTAAGAGGCAGATGGAGAGAAAAATCCCTTTTTATCATTTTTACTATCATGTGATTGTGAACCAGAAGCTTAGTTTTCTAGATTTATGTTTATTGCCAGCACAGCACAGCAAGTGCAGTTATGGGCACATACTGATGATGAAGATGTGAACAGACTGCATCATGGGAAGGTGATGATCTCCACACAATGCTGACAACACATGTCATGCCTTCTGATGTACCTCAATTACAAATGTCACTTTATTGTAGAGAAAGAACTGAAAAACCATTTTATTTCCTTACTGTACACTAATTGTGTATTTCTGCATTCTTTTTAAAGATAAAAATCTACCTTGCAAAAATGATATTGAAAGTGCATGACTGTTTTGAATGCATTATGTCTATGAACTATATGTGAACTATATGGAGGCCAGAGAAGACACCAGATGCCTAACATTGGAGATATAGAAGGCTGTGAGTCAACATGGGTGCTGGGAAACAAAAGCTAACCACTGAGCTGTCTCCCCAGTCTATCTCTCTATTAAATGTCAAGACACACAGCAGATGAACATGTATAGATTGACTACTGTCTTCATCTACAATATTAACAGTGGTGGGATCAATCTGTGTTGCTCCATGTAACTATGCAATGTTCTAGTAAATGAAAAACACTATAGCATACTGATCTGCTGTGGGAGCTCTTTCAGCTCCTTCAGCCAATAGCCTTTAAGATACTTGCCCACTAGCATGGTCTCTTATTCTATAAATGCAGCTTTAAAGCATGTGCTTGCTGTCTTGCTTCTGACTGCTAAATTTGGTTTCTGTTCCCCATTCATGCAGAGGACTGTGATCTGGGACAGTGATCTGTGAGTCTCCCCCTAAATAAATAACTCTTTATTATATGTAATTCTGAACTACTGTGGGATTATTTTGAAACTTCTGTCATCATCTGGCACCTGAACATGGGGACCAGTCAATACTTTTTGGGATCGGTACACCAGCCACATGGCATATTGGGCATTGACTCTCCCACTCACAGCTTTAGCTGGCACTCAGACACAGCAGGCTGCTCTTCAGTGCTTCCTGGCTGCTATCCATATGCTGCCTCTCTGTGCATTATTACATCCAGCCCACACACTGCTGCCTGTGATTCTGGACGTGGCAATGTACACAGTACACAACTCACACTGATGGAAAACTTTGGGTTTTCTCTTTACCCTGGTCCCAATACTTGGAAATGTTTGATCACCGTAATAACTGCTCTTAATTTGTTAAGCAAAGCATAATTTTCAGCATCTAAGTAAGCAACACATGCTGTTCACTGCTGGTAGAGTCTCTCAGCCACACGACTGCAACTGCGACACCTGCTGGCCAATAACAGTTATTACACCTACTCCAATTCATCGTAATTGCCTTATGACAGGTAAGATCTGAAAATCTACAAAAAATGACTGATAACATCCAGGAGTTCAATAATTATTTTGCTTATACTATGGAAGGTATTCTGCAAGGCTTACATAATTTTCCTTCTAAATCTCTTTATTTGATTCTAGGAATTAGTTTTGTTTTTCAATAATATCTCATTAAAAATGATCCAATACAACTGAGAAGGATAGAATCAATTTGACAAAATTATCTGAAAGAATTTGTGCTGTTGTTGGGGCTGGAGAGATGGCTCAGAGGTTAAGAGCACTGCCTGCTCTTCCAAAGGTCCTGAGTTCAATTCCCAGCTACCACAACCATCTGTAATGGGGTCTGGTGCCCTCTTCTGGCATGCAGGTATACACACAAACAGAATATTGTATACATAATAAATAAACAAACAAATAAATAAATATTTTTAAAAAGAATTTGTGCTGTTGTACTTAACTATCGGAATCTGTTGAGAAGTTATGATAGACTAATGGATAAGATATCTTTCCAGGATGATAATATGCACATAGTCAAAATTACGTCCAAGTATGAGACACTATCTTTACTGGACAAGTTTAATACTTTGGAATCCTCAGTGAGGGCATTGGAACACAACACTGGACAGGAGATTCAGACTTTATAAAAGACAGTAGTAAAAAGACTTGAAAAGATTGAGAAATTTATTGAAGTTGATGAGTAGGGACAGAAGGTACAAGAACAGGATTTAGCCTCATCAGTACATACCAGACCATAGGATGACTTACAAAGAATTTCAACTGCATATCTGATAATTTCCTTGGAAAGACTATCTTGCACAAAGTACTCTAAGGGAGTCAAAGAATATACATGGGAATCAATACATATGAGCGATCTAAAAGAAATAAAACTAGTAATAGTTTCTTATGGGATATATTCACCATTTGTCAGGGGAAAGGGTGAAAATGTGGGCTTCAAACACTAAGGCTATCTCACACGATTGGTTTCAGTTAATCTTAGTGGTCCTAGAAAATGGACCTCAGCGGCTTTGGAAGTGTTTTTGGAGAGAAGAGGAAAAAATTTTAAAGCAACAGGAGAAAGTAAAAGTATTTACTTTCCAAGATCAAATTCTTGATGAGTGTCATTACTCTGATCCTCAGGAACAGGCTTGCTATGATGAACACACCTTGTTCCTATATAGCACAGAAACTTTAAATGATTGGGACAGGATTCAGGAACCAGAAAAGAGAATTGAGTCATATATTAGGGTTAAACAGGACCAGAGAGAACCCTTTAGTGACTTCTTACAAAAGCTGTACAAGTAGGAATGACAGACCCTGAAGCTAGATTGAATCTTTGGCTTTTGAAAATGCCAACTTAGGATATAAGAAGATTCTTGGGCCTTTAAAGGTTAGATCAGCACCCATAGATGAATGGATCTTGTGTATAATGAATATTGAAACATTTAACTATAGTACTGAAGCTTGTGTAGGAGAAATGATTTCCAATAGCATAAGGAGACACCAAAATGCTGAATGTTTTTTAAATTTTTTCGAATGTTTTAATTGTAGTAAAACAGGACATCTAAGAAGGGACTATAGGCAAGTAATTCCTAGGAATAATGTCTCCTCTAGGAATGGCAGTAATAGGAGGACTCAGCCTTCTGATATATGTAGGACGTGTGGCAAAGGCCGACATTGGACTAATGAACATAGGTCAATAAGAGACAGACAAGGCAACCCAACACTACTGGGAAACTCCTTGGGGAGCCCCTCACAGGCTCCAATGTCAAACAAGGTCCAGTCGTTCCCAGCAACTGTGGAAAACATGTCTCACAGGAAAATTAAACAATCCAGTGCCTACTGTTAAAAAAATACTGTTCTGAATGATGTAATAGATATGGAGGATGAATAAAAAACTCCATTAGGAAATAGGAATGTATATTTTGACAGACTTCTAAAAATGATCTAAGACCAAAGCTAAGAGTGTGTATAAATGACATTGTAATTAAGGGATTACTGGACACAGGTGTGGACATGAGTATCATTACTCCAGAATCTTGGTATCCAGATTGGCTTCATCAAGAGGCAGATATTCAATTCCTAGGAATTGGAACCCTATCTCAAGTGAAACAAAGCACATGATGGGTTGAATGCATAGGGACAGAAGGAAATAAAGGAAGGCTGAGGCCATATGTAGCTAATATTGCAGTGAATTTATGGGTCCATGACCTATTGCAACAATGGGATACCCAGGTTAACATTCTTGCAGTTCTCAAAACTCATGTTTCTGGGAAGGATATTATAAGATATTATAAACAAAGGTCACCAGTCATTCAGGTTGTACAAGAACACAAAGCAACTAGCAGGCTGCCAGAGGTACTAACGGCCTTGCCTTTGAAATGGTTAACTGAGAAACCCATATGGGTTAAACAATGGCCTTTAATGGAAGACAAACTGCAGGCTTTAGAACAGCTGGTACAGAAGCAACTAGATGCTCACCATATTGAAGAATAAACCAGCCCTTGGAATTCTCCTGTATTTGTTGTAAAAAAGAAATCTGGTAAATGAAGAATGGTGAGAGATCTAAGAGCTATCAACAAGGTTATTCAACTTATGGGCCCTCTACAATCTGGAATTCCTCTGTCCTCTCTATTACCAAAAGGAAGGCCTCATAGTTATTGATTTAAAGATTGTTTCTGCACTATACCTTTACAAGAAAAGGATAGAGAAAAATTTGCTTTCATAGTACCTACTTATAATAATTCTCAGCCTACTAGGACATACCAGTGGACCTTCCTCTCACAGGGAATGCTCAATAGTCCCACCTGGTGCCAATACTTTGTAAATCAGCCATCAGAAATAATTTACAATTTCCTAATTCTATAATTTACCATTACATGGATGACATTTTGTTATCTGATTCAATCAAATGCAGATATTTTAGAAAAAATATTTGAAGAAGTAAAAAACCTTTGCCTAAATGGGGGTTACCAATTGCTCCTGAAAAAATACAAAGAAGAGATTTTGTCAATTACCTAGGTTACAAAATAAGTTTACAGAAAATCAGAACACAAAAGGTAAAAATTAAGAGAGACCGATTGCAGAGTCTTTTCAACCTTGAATTTTTAATGCTAATGAGAAAGGAATCATGGCAGCAAAGAGACATTGGATAATAGAAAAAAATTTTTGAATTAAATCAGCTGGTATATTCCCAGAATGTGTTGACCTCACACTGGAAACTAGGAGATGTGCTACATTGGGGAAGGGGTTTTGTTCTTGTTACAACAGGAGAAGAAAAACTATGGATACTATCAAAATTAATAAACATTCAGTTTTAAAAAGAGAAGCCTCTTGAGAAAGAGAAATGATGGCTCATCCACAGAGGTGACAATCATAGAAGTGGTAAGAAAATCTCTTAAGGGTTGGAGCAGGGTTCTGTTTTTGTCTTTGCAGGAAAACATTCATCTTCAAAGAGTCAAAAGATCTTGGATATCTAGATGCCTAAAGATGAAAATATGGCTATCCAGAAAGAATCAACAAGCAAAGATAAATCTGACTTATGATACTGTATCAACTGCATGGTAAAATTTGATTATCTGAATATGTATACATTTCTACTTAAAAATCAGAGCTGACTTTAGAGTTGGATGATGGCTATCCTTACCTGAATCAAGCACGTTGTTAAAAGAAAATTTCAGAATTTCTGTCTCATGTCAGGAGCCATCTGGTATGGGACAGAAAGAAGCTAGATTTTTAAGGAAATATTTTACTTTTCTCCATGCCCATTTTGTCTATATTATATCTTTTGTTGAATATATTTCTATGTGAATAATGTTTATGGTTTCATCTATGAACAGCAGATTTTCCTGCAGTAATCTTTAAAGCTTCCAGGAAGAAGATGGGGACCCAAAACAATAACTCCACCTGGTTGATATGACATCATGACATTGATAGTGCTACTATGAGACCAGGGTTTTGGTACCAGCTGCAGAAATGGTGCACCTTCTTACAACATTCTGGGTAGGACTCCAAATAAGAACAACAAAAACAAAACACCCTATCAACTATTCAAAGACCATTTGCAATTATACAAAACAGCAATCTTGAAACTTAACCATCATTTTACTTTTACAGGATCCCATAGAAAGAACATCACCCTCAAGACAGCAGGAAGCAATTTTCAAAGATGACGTCCCCTCTCCCAACAAAGTTTGTCCTCAGAGTTAAGGACACTATACACCATTTTGGGATTGATTATTACTTATATATGGCTGGGGGTTGAGGTGGAAATTATGTAGGCCAAGAGATTAAAAAAAGGGAAAATTGAATGGGATAATAGGTAGATCCGTGCAAACTTACACTAATAATAATAGTGAGGAATAGAGTGAATACTTGTGAGCTATTATTTATGAACAATTTACATTGGTCTAGATTTTGTATATTGATACAAGTTCAAATTATATTTGTTATTTCTATTTACAATATTTGTATACCTATGTAAAGTTAATTTGTCATATTGTATAGAGGCATGTTTCTACTTCTGTTTAAGACATTTTATATATTGATACAATTTTATGATCTGTTTATCATATTGCATTATATATTTCTACCTCTGATCAAGATATTTATACATTGTTTACGTTTTGAGGCCATTGTACTCCTTTACTGCACAATTGTTTAAAGATTGTTTAATATTCTGATATGAAATCTTAATCTTTAAGTTATATAGGTATTAAGTATTATAGGTCAATAGTCACTCATGTTTGTTATACTTTTAGTCAGACTAATAAGGTCCTTTAGATACATAAAGATTGTATTCTGCATCGATAGGTAACCTTCAACCACTTCAAAGACCTGTAGAAAATTACATTTAAATAACTTAAGATTCTGTTGACGTGAGACACAATTGCTCCTGGCAGCACTGATCTATTTCTGAGACAGTATTAAGCAACAAAGACACTCCACTTGGAGTTTGTTTTCTTATTGGCACAACTGGTCTTTGGGCAAGGAACTGCCCATGTCTCAACCACTGACAAAGCGCATGATGTTCAGACTGAACAAGCAGTACACAAGAAAAAAGATTGTCAAATCTTGCCAAGACAGGGTAAGATGGTTTTGAAAAATTTCCTGCCTCTGAAAATGGTCTGTCAGTTACTCTATGCCTTAGCCAATGTTGGTTGCTCCAACATTGCAAATGAGACTTTGGGTGGGTGCTCAGGCAGCCAGTTGTCTTTGTCATCTACTGCACATTTTTGGAAGCTGTTTGATTGCACTTCCTGCCTACTCAAGTAATATTAGCTCCCTTCTCAGGCATTCGATGGGGTGAAAGATTAGTCATAGTTACTGTACTTTTATGATCTAGCCAAGCCATTTCCAATACCAGACTTAGACTCCTTAAGATAGAATGACTGTTAAAACATTAGGAAATGTTCCTTGCTTAATATTGTTTATGCTGGTTGCAATTCTAACTTTATACTTCATATCTGTTCCTAGTGTACATAGTTTTATATTGCGTTTGGAACTCTTTTTTTTAAACAAAAGGGGGAGGTGCCGTGGGAGCTCCTTTAGCCAATAGCCTTTAAGATACCAGCCTACTTGGGCATGGTCTCTTATACTATAAATGTGGCTATAAAGCATGCATTTGCTCTTTATCTTCCAGCTCTCAGTTCTGGCTGCTAGATTCAGTTTCTGTTCCCCATTCATGCAGAGGATTGTGATCTAGGACAATGATCTGTGAGTCTCCGCTAAATAAATAACCTTTTATTATATGTAATTCTGAACTAGTGTGGGATTATTTTGTAACTTCTGTCATTGTTCATCTGATAGCCTTCAAGAGAGTTTTCTGATGGAGGAGAGTTATCTGTCTATGTTTCTTTCATTGGTTAATTAATAAAGAAAACTGCCTTGGCCCTTTAAGAGACAGAAAATTAGGTAGGTGGAGTAGACAGAACAGAATTGTGGGAACAAGGAAGTAGAGTGGGGGAGACGCTTCAGGCAGTCGCCATAGTGAGTCTCCATGCTGCTCCTCTCCGAGATGGACGCAGGTTAAGATCTCTCCTGGTAAGCCACACCTCGTGGTGCTACCCAGATTACTAAATATGGGTTAAAGGAAGATGTGAGAATTAACCAATAAGAGGCTGAAACTATGGGCCAGGCAGTGTTTTAAAAGAATACAGTTTCCGTGTAATTATTTCGGGTGTAAAGCTAGCCGGTGGCCGGGTGGCGGGACACAGCCCCGCCGCTTCACACTACAGTTTTCAGCTGCCAGTAACTTTAATGATGATTCTATGAATATTCTGTATATTTCTCTTGGTGAATGTGTGTGCTTAGCAGGGGACCCAGGTTGAGTTCCCAGCACTCACATAGTAGCTAAAAACCGCCCATAACTCCAGTTCTAGGAGGCCCAATGCCCTCTTGTAAACTCCAAGGGCACTGCATACACATGCTGTACATATATTCATACAGGCAAAACTCTCATACACATAAAATGAATCCAAAAATAAATTTTAAATCGCATAAATTGGGCTAAAATTCAAATATCCTTAACATGACCAGATGAGTCTGAGTTTCACTGTCATGTAGTTGTACCTGAAGGAAAGATGGACTGTGTCTCTGTAGGGTTTTCGGAGAGAAGCTGCCCAGCTCTGCAAGTGCCTTCAAAGCACCCAAATCTGTCCTCATTATGATAAAGAGGACTTAGGGCCTCGCCCTTCTCCTTGAGAGCCTCTGGGTAAACAAACTCGCCTCCTGCATCTAACTTCCTGCAATTGGACTGATGTGCAAAGGAAAGAAAGTACAGACTCAGCATGCACCATCCACCAAGACCCTCTCAGGTTCCCAAAGGGAACCATAGTAGGCTGCTTCTCCCCACATTCAGCCAAAAAGGAAGTGAGTGGCTCCCACTAGAACATCTCTGCTTGTCGCTTCCTGCCAAGTCTGTACCCTCTGCATGAACAGCCTCCCCAGCAGCCCCCTGGAGTTCTGATCCAGATTAATGAAGGATTTAAGGAAATTGCTGGGCTATTTCTCATCTTGGATTGAAACGTCAGGGAGATGATGCAGTGGACAGCTAATCCCAGGCCACTGGAGCTCCTGTCTGCAGAGTGGGATGAGAAATGGACCTGAAGGGATGTTGAGGCATCACCGCCCAGGCTTGCACAGATAATTCATGAATCTGCATTTTAAACCCCCTCTTCTAAAATAACTCAGAATATCCCTGAGAGTATGTGATGGGCCGCTCCTTGTCAGCGTCTCCCTGATAGATGCTTCAGAAAAGAATCCTAATAAATACGTCAGACAAATGTATTGCAGCCATCACATTTTTTTCTGCTTTATTTTTCTGCTTAGCAGTTAGAAATCATACTTATTTGCTTTCTTCCAAACCCAAGGTTATGAAGGGCTATAGGTCATGATGCATCTTGCAAAGAAATTGCTTTAGGGAGCCCGCTTCTCACATCATACTTCATAGAAACTGGAAACTATATAACCAGGAAAAGCAGACCCTGCCCTCTCTGATGCATGCTCTAACAGCTGCATTCTGGATTTACTCAGCTTTCTCATCAATAGCTCGGGAAACAATTTCTTCCTTATTTCACTCACTCCATATTCCCATGACTCCTATTTTCCCAAGGCCACTGTCACCTGTCAGTCACAATATTCCTCTCACCCCCATATCTTTGGAGCTTTGTTGAGGTGTATTCCTCAGAACCTACAGATGCTGACAGCTGCACGGTGAAGACTTTTCTATCGGGCCCAATTCTGTTATGCATCTTGAGTTTTGTTTGTGTGCCTGCCTCTGAACAGGCCCCGCCTCTGCTTACAGAAACATGCTATCAAGAGGCCACTTGGAAATAAAAAATATGTTCAGAATAAAAAAAATTGGGAAACATTGTGTCTGTTTAAAAAATGTTCAGTGGTGAGAATCTTCTCAAAATCTTTAATGTGCTAAGGTGCACTGCTGATTGAAAAAATAACTGGAATTGGTGTGTTGCTCATATACACAGGAATTCACATGTGCATGAGTGAGCGCATGCATGCATGTACACACACACACACACACACACACACACACACACACACGTTTGTGGACCCCAAGGACAAAGCAACCATCACTAGACACATGACTGATTATCATAGTACCAGAGACCCTGTGTAAGGCCAGGTGGGATGGAGGACATGTTTACAAGCTTGATGGAGGTTAACTGCTTCACACTGTACACATGTATCAACATATCACCCGGTACTCCTTAATCTAAACAATATAACAAATCACAGGCAAAGATGAGTGAAAGGCAACAATAATATACGGGAATTGTCACCATTATTGCTTGTAGATGGTACCATCAACTCCACAAAGTCCAGGAGCATTATTGGAAATGAAGAGAGTGTTGTGAGATGAATAGAGATGAGACCAACTGAGAAAAAGCAGTGATTCCCAGGGAATAAATCAGACCCAGCATCATTCATAGCACAGTAGTCCCACAGCTCAGGCTGCTCCTTTCTGTAGAGAGAAAACCAGTTTATAGGGAGGCCACTGTAACAAATGACCAAATGTGGGAATGTTGATGAATTTCCTAAATTTTTGCCATTTGGCATCCAACACTGAATTAGACAATAAACCCTTAGGTTCGCAGACTGCAGGGATGCCATAAGATCGTCATCTCAAATGTCACTTGACCTTGCTGCCTTCTGTTTTCTCTATTGAAGCACCTCCCAGGGCCATCCAAGGGTTAAATAAAAGGTCACATGCTTCTGGAAATAAGACCCAGTCCTTTCAGACCTGAGTACATTTTCTCCTCTCATTCCCACTGAAGATGTCTTTTTCCAGTTTCATGTGTTGCCACAATTAACCAATGAGAGGTAAAAATTGATTCCCCTCAATAAATGGCATTATTTATATTATGCCGTTGTCTTAGGGTTACTATTGCTGCCATAAAACAACATGACCAAGGCAACTTGGGAAGGAAAGCAGGAACTGATGCAGACACCATGGAGGGGTGATGCTTACCGGCTTGCTCTTCATGCTTTGCACAGCCTGATTTCTTATGGAACACAGGATCACCAGCCCAAGGATGGCACCACCCACAATGGGTTGGAACCTCTCCCATCAATCTCTAAATAAGAAAATCATATGGATGATCTTCTCAATTGTGGTTTCCTCCTCTCAGATAACTTTAGCTTGTGTTAAGCTGACAGAAACCTAGACTGTGCTGCTGTATTTTTACCTTGTGTGATGACTACTGAATTGATCACGAGTTCACTTTAGATTAATTATTCCCAAAATGGAAAGTAAATGAAAAAAATTTCTGCCAGGCGTTGGTGGCACACAAACTTAATCCCAGCACTTGGGAGGCAGAGGCAGACTGTGAGTTTGTGGCCAGCGAGATCCAGGACAGGTTCCAAAGCTACATAGAGAATGTCTCAAAAAAACATTTATATATATATATATATATATATATATATATATATATATGCATATTATATATATAATGCACATTATATATAATGCATATTATATATAATGCATTATATATATATATATATATATGCATCAATTTGATCAGCAAGTTTGGACCTCTACTTCAGATACTAAAGTGTTTTAAAGATTTTAAAGGTGCTCTGATGTAGGTGTGTCTTCTATCTGATGATTTCATTGGTTAATTATTAAAGAAACGGCTTGGCCTGATAGGTCAGAACATAGGTGGGTGGAATAGACCGAACAGAATGCTGGGAAGGAGGGAAGTTAGTCAGATGCCTCAAGCAGTCACCATCATCTCCTCTCCAAGACGGACGCAGGTTAAGATCTCTCCTGGTAAGCCACCCCTCGTGGTGCTACACAGATTACTAAATATGGGTTAAAGCAAAATGTGAGAATTAGTCAATAAAAGGCTAGAGCTAATGGGCCAAGCAGTGTTTAAATGAATACAGTTTGTGTGTTGTTATTTCCGGGCATAAGCTAGCCAGGTGACCGGAAGCCAAGCGGGATGAAAAGCAGGCCTGCTCGCCCCAACACTACAGTGCTCAGTTTGTTTGCAGTGTTTACTCAGTCCACAGTTTATGATGCTACCTTTACAGGCACCAATGACCCTGCCCATCCTGATAGCATTCATTTCATAAGCATACCCAACAGATATAATGGAATATGTCTCCTTTAAAGCAACAATACCACCAAAGAAACTTAGATTCAGAGTGATTTAGACTTAAAAGTCCTGTGGCTTTTTGTGTTTTTTCTTTCTTTCTTTTTTTTTTAACAGAATGAGCATTCAACATTTCAATTGACAACAAATATAGTTATGTATATAGGAATTCTTTTTCTATCAAGGGCTGTTTGCCCACTAAGGGTCACCATTCTATGAATTTCCCATTTTGTAAAACATTTATATAAACATTTTAATCTCTACAACCTTATAAAACTCTTATTTAGTCACATACCTCCTACATTCCTGGAATTTGATGGCCTCAAGTTGCTGACTCCTCCCCCCGATTCCCACCCCACCTCACCCCACTTTACTCTACTTTCCCCTTTTCTTTCATACTTTCAGGCCAATTCTTTTGAAAGTAACCATTCACAAAAGACGCGTTACAGAGACCCTTTCCTGGTAGGATTGCCTGCTCAGTTCAGGTCTTTGTATACCCTGTTTCTAGTAGCTACTTTCACTTGTTCACATCGTACTTTGTGCGACACAGGTTATTCTCTGTAACATGTGTTCACTAACGTTTTTGAAGCCATATATGAACTAAGTATTAACTTGAATGCTTCATTGCTATTTTAAAGTTGAATTAAATACAGAAATTTAGGGAATTTATAAGTTTAAATAAGAGCTGTAATTTAATAAGCAAAAGAAAATGTGGGCCTTTATTTCTCTACTTAAAAGCAACATAATTTACCTCATGGCATCATTGAAATGTACCAAGAATAATTTTTTGCTCCTCCTCTCTACACTTTCTTTCTCCTTTTCTACATAGAAAATTCCAGAAAATTTCTTCATCTATAATAATACACAATTTAAAGTTCAAAGTGGGGTTTTTACCTTTGTCATTCATCTTTGTCTTGACTCTCCTCAAGAGACCCATCCATAACCCAGGAGATGAAGTCTAGTGGCAGCTTATAGTTCAATACTGACTTCTAAAATCATCATTTGGATTCTGATACAAACAGGATCAAAACAGGTGCATTAAAAAGTTGTATGGCAGAAACTATCAGGAAGAATAAGAGGTTTTGGTTAATGTCTTGGTGGACTCAACCTTAAAGATGAGAGATTCCCAGTGTGCAATCACTGGGATGCAACAATGAGGAGCATAGGTCTGCTGTGCCCCTTCCTTGGACAATTGTTTCTAAAATAGTGATAAGGTTTACAACTTTTCCTCAACTGTTACTACATTTTGGAAGAGTTACTAGATTTTGGAAGAGTTATAGATGAGAAATGCATTATGTGTGGATATTATGAGATACACTCTTTCCATGCTAACAGGTTAACATTATTAAACACTAAAGATTTCCTGGAGAAATTTTAAACACTCCCTCCTCAGTTTCCTCACTATTCAGTGTCTATCTGGCATCTCCACTCTCAGGCTCCAAATGTGTCCCCAGCAGACATTTACCAAGCATCCATTAATGGCAAGGATTTACTTTTTTCCCCCTGAGAATAAATGCATATAAATACAGAATTAGCTGCCAAGTTTATAAGAACCTGGGTATGTAAATACAAGATACATTTGAAGATGAAAAGTTAGCATGAACTAGACCTCTGGAGACCGGCTAAGACAACACACATTTAATGAGAGTGGGCAAAGGATGGACACATGGAAACCTGCTCATGGCCTGGGGCAGCTGTAGTAAAATTAAACATGAAAACCCAGCCCTTGTCCATATTACAATCCCCCTTTCCACATAAATGACACCAAAGCTTTTAGCCACAGCTCAAATCAATAATGGACTATCAATAGTCTATCAACAGTGATCACATTATCAATAAGACCTTCTCCACAACATCTAAATGTCCACAGACTCTTGATATTCATACACTGTGCACAGCACTATTGATCATCAATGGATTACCAGTCAAAGAGAAAGTTTCCTGTCTCCCAAGGTGTGGCGAGAGGACCACAGAGCTCAGGCATCCTCTGGGAGTCTGTGTAAGTAGAACCTCGTGCGTCACTCAGAACACTCATCTGCATTTTAAGTAGAAATAATTTGAGATGACTCAGATGCACAAAAGTGTTTTTGAAGCAGTGCAGGCAGGGAATTAATAGGGAAGGGAGAGATTCCTACCAAACAGCCCCATTTCATAAGTGTGAGCACACGATTGCAGTCTAGCTGTTCCCCTTAGTCTGGAGGACAGGCTCTCAGACACTCAGTGGAAGCCTGGAATCCTGGGTAGCATGGAGAGGGCTGTGTGCACTGTGGCTTTTTTTCCTTATAAAACAGAATTTGTAAATTAGACACGGTCAGAGAGCAACAATCAATAACAAAACAAAGCAATGTACAGCAACAAGTAATGTGTAAATAGCCTTTCTCTCAAGACCTCTTCTGGGCTGGAGATGGCTCAGCAGTTGAGAGCACTTACCGCTCTTCTAGGGTCTAGGGTTCAGCTGCCGGTACCCACATTATTAGCCATTATTAGATAGGAACTGATAGAGGAAACAGAGAGCTAGAAGACAGAAGACAGTCATCGGCAGAAGCAGAATTATTCTTTTTATATATATTTATTTATTATGTATACAATATTCTGTCTGTGTGTATGCCTGCAGGCCAGAAGAGGGCACCAGACCCCATTACAGATGGTTGTGAGCCACCATGTGGTTGCTGGGAATTGAACTCAGGACCTTTGGAAGAGCAGGCAATGCTCTTAACCTCTGAGCCATCTCTCCAGCCCCCAGAATTGTTCTTTAAATGGGAAAAACTGAAGGGTCACCGCCCCCTTGAGGAAGTGGAGGCTGCAGTGTGGCCCCTGGGGCTGGAGGATCTGTGGGGTTTGAAGGGAAGCAAGAGCGTATCAGGGTGGGTGTTCAGTAGACAACTTTCTGGTCTTAGTTCTACCTCTGTAGTTTCAGATAGGAACTGCAGAGGTGGTGAAAGTAATTCTTGAGGAACTGGGTTGGGGGTTTCTGGGCAAGCATTTGCCAGACTGAGTTATTTTTACCCTTCAAACAGCAGCTCATGCTGCCTATAACTCTAGGCAATGTAGCAGCCTCTTCTGGCCTCCATGGACACCAGGATCATACAAGGTGCACAGACACACATGCAAGTAAAACACTCACACAATAAACTAAACTAAATAAATCTTAGAAAAGAAACAGCCTCTTCTCAGAGGGCACCTTTCACTTTTAGAAAACACGTTCCGGCTGCCCTTCAGCGTCCCTGCGCTACTCCCATCTCTGCCCTTGCATTTCAGGTCATAATCAAATACACCAAGGAAAACCGCCACACTGTGCATTTCGTCACTGAGAGGATGGAGTGACTGACAGGAGGGGATGAGGGTACAACCCACAGGAGGCAATGACTCCCTCTTCCTGCTAAGAGGACAGGCAGCAGAAGCTATAACACCTTACTCAGAGAAGCATGAAGCTAGAAACTTAGGAATTATTTATTTCTAGAATCCTCTATTTAATATTTTTGTATGACGGTCGATTGTGGCAAATAGAGTCAACATGTAAAATCTCAGGTCAGGATTCACTGGTGCTCTCAGAATGGAAATAATCAGGAAGTTTCCCTGGCTGTACCTGCATGAATTCTCTTGACAAAACATGGTCTCAAGTATAATGCTGAGTTCTGCCACATGCAGCTCTCAAAAACACCCTTCTTAAATCAGGTAAGCCAGAATCACCCTGTGAGCCCATAGGGAGAGCTGAGATGGTACCACTACATGCATGATATCTTCAACTGTCTGGAATCCAAAGAGATAAATGATAAACTCCAACAGAATGACAAACAGCTTCACCAGTGCCTTCCTGTCTCGATAACAGCCAAGACACACACAGTTAGGAACTATAAAAATGGCTGCCAAGTGTCCCTACAGGGTCAAGTCACCTGTGACAAAATAGTATGAAAATGCTTAGCGTGTATTTTTAATCATCTTTAGCCCCTGACATCGTCATTAGACTGGCAGCTTCCCTTCATCACATCCAAATCATGGGCTGAAAAGACCCATTCAGAGAGCCGCAACATGCCGTGTGCTCTGGAGAACAGGCAATGGCACTGCACCTCATCTGGGAAGAGTCTAGTCAAGAAGATGAAACCATAGTCCTCTCTTAGGTTCAACACTGGCAAGAGAAGAGACTGTCCTGGAGTGAGCTCTCCATACCGGGGATGGTGTGCAAAGGAGACTGTTTCTCTTGAACTAGAAATGGAACAAATGGGGTAAGAAAGGCAATTCATGGACCAGAGTAGAGTATATGGAGGTGAGAAAGTCCACAGTCAGTGTGGAAGGATCACATTGACAAGGCAGCGACCAGTAGAGGGGACCATAGGAAATAGGAGCGCCAGTGACAGTCACAGCCAGAGAGAAGACACCTTTCGCTACCTTGTGTGATTCTCAAGGGAAATTCTCAAGGAAGCTCCCCATAAAAAATGGTCGTCAGTGTATATGTGTCAAACCCATAGAGACCCACTACCATGTGACACTGTGTCTACCTTTCTCCAACTCACCTGATCCAAAACTTGGAGAAGTGAGAAACTGGAACAAGTCAATTTAAGATGAAGAATGAAATATACTGGAGAGGAGACAAGGAGAAGCCCCATACCTCCAAGGAGAGATTTGTGCACCTCCAAAGCGAGCCTCACTCAGCTCCAGGAAAGCCCCGCCTACCTCCAAAGCGAGCCCCACCCAGCTCCAGGGGAGCCCCGCCCACCTCCAAAGCGAGCCCCACCCAACTCCAGGAGAGCTCCGCCCATCTCCAAAGCAAGCCTCACCCAGCTCCAGGGGAGCCCCGCCCACCTCCAGCTCACACAGCTACACTTACAGCAAGCCAGACTGGAAGAGAGAAGAGCCTAGCTTTGACTAAAACCCGGGGTTTGCTAAAGTAGCCTATACTGGACAGGGCATTTTAACCCAGTCATTTCCATTATTAATTCAAACCAGCAAGGGTGTACTTCCTTGAAAACTCAGGTATTTCTGTTTAGAACTGGTTAAATATGTGTTTGCTGATTGCCTCCTGAGTTTCAGCTGTTCAGTGTAACACTGGTATACTCATTCAGGGCTAGGGGTCAGGCCCGGCTCTTAGAGAAACCTGCAAGGTGCTTTGTGAATTACAAAGCATTTTTTGGAGAGTTCATTTGATGGCTAAAGAAAAAAAATCAATACCCATACAAAGTACTTAAAAGAAAAACAAAAAACCCTGACACATTATAGATATAACCTAGATTTCCTGACTCCCTAGGGAAGTCCAGGCTCTTGTCCTGTTTTGAACTCCTACTTAATGCTACAGTGAAGTGCCCAGCTGGTTTGTCACGAAACCTCAGGTCCAGCAGTAAAACATTATTAGCGAACACAGAAGGGTATTGACACTCCTCGGAAAATAAAAAACGAAGAGCAAGCAGCACTTCTATTTTGCTCCCCAGTGCATCTCCCGATGCTGGCAAGTTTGAGTTTTCTGGCTTCCTTTTATCTCTTGTCACAGAGCCTCAGACCCCCTCTGTTTGTCTGATAAATTCAGTTCTGGCAAGCTTCATGCAATAATAACCTGGGCCACTTTCAGCTCCTGCTTCAAAAGTGGTTGAGATGAGAGAGAGAAAGAAAGAGAGAGAGAGAGAGAGAGAGAGAGAGAGAGAGAGAGAGAGAGAGAGAGAGAAGAGGAGAGGAGAGAGAGAGAGAGAGAGAGAGAGAGACAGAGACAGAGACAGAGACAGAGACAGAGAGAGAGAGATGGTTCTGCCATACAGGTAAACTTAGTGTGTCCTGGGATCTTAAAACCACCCCAGGTTCATATAGGATGATGACGAATCCTCAAGCCTGTATTTCTACTGAGGAGCTATTGGCCCATCCAACTTTGAGGCACCACCAGCAACTATGTCCAGCTGCTGAACTCAGGGTGATACCCACCCCAGACGGAGGGGCCTCCCTGGGACTCAGGTGGGTGAGAACAGTTTCAGTGCCCATCCACCATGGCAATCTGGCTGCACAACAGCATTGCTAGAGAGCTGGGCCAAGACAGGTGCCCCCAAGTGAGTTCAGAGTGAAGTCAGCTGCCCAGGCACACACGGAGCCACAAAGGAAGTTCCGCTTGCCCATGGTTATCATAAGGGGGCCCATACAAGCCATGGGCTAGAATAAAGAGTGAAAACCCTATCCTTTCTGTAAAAGACAAAGCTGTGGCTGCCTCCACATAGTGCAAACACCAGCACTAAGACACAGGAACTTGAGAATCACAACTCATCCAAAAGAAACTAACGTGTCTCCAATAAAGGACCCCAAAGAATGAAGCATCCATAGGATGACAGATAGCAAGGTACATCAGAGAACGGCCCTCCTGAAAAATGTTCACGGTGTGTTAGTGAGCTAGATCAGTAGGTCAGGGTGTTTGAAGCCAGGCCTGATGACCTTTGTAATCACTGGACTCAATGGATAGTAGACACACACACACATGCGGACACACACATAGACACAAACACATGAGTAATATTTTTAAAGTAATAAAATATTTAAGATGTGCATCAACCTTCAAGAATATATGGTTTAAATTTTATTAAGCTATGTACCAACAAGAAAGTAACTAAAGCAACAAATGTAAACCCTAGAAGGCAATAACTAAAAATCCAACACAAACTTTAAGCAGCTAGCTTGAGAGTAGACCATCTGAAGCTACCCAATCAAAAAAGAGAAAACCAATTTACATCAATAAAAAAGAACAGAGTCTGCCAAGTTGTCTGTAAGAAGGGACATATCATAGATGATGTGATTGTGGCACACCATCAAGATTTATTAGACATATAGTATGGTTTTCAGGAAGATGAGAGAAGGCCAGAGAGAAATCATATCTAAAGACAGAATGGATGAAAACATTCCTGGTATATAGAAAAGAAAATCACCCCCATACAGAAACGTCCTCCTGTCAAGCTCAGCTCCAAAAGGAGCTCACCAGAATCAAGCTGCTGGAAGTCAGAAAGAAGATGGTGTTGTGAGAGCATCCTGAGATAAATGGGATGCGGCTGTCAGCGGGCTTCTCAGGAGACAGCAGGAGAATGCGTCCACACGCTGAGGAGAGAAACGTGTCAACCAGAATATCCTACCTAGCAAAGCTGCGTTTCAGAAACAGGGGAGAAAAACCTGTTCTAAACAAACAAAAGCTAAGGGTGCCCATCTCCACTGGGTCTGCTTTGCAGAGACTTCAGCCTGAAAGAATGCATTCTGACCGATGATATCAAACACAGGAAGCCGTCAGACTCAGTGGGCAAACTCGGAATATCTAGGCTTCCAGTAGTGGTGTGGAATTCATTCCCAGGATGAGGTTCAAAGGGGAAAATGATCAGCCATAGTCATAGCTAATATAAGTTGTGTACAGGTGCATAGTATAGGTGACACAAATTCCGACCCCAAACACTTAACATATGGAGAATAAAATAGTTGTGTGCAATAAAACTCCATTCATACACAGATGGTGGTGGCGCACACCTTTAATTCCAGCACTAGGGAGGCAGAGGCAGGTGGATCTTTGTGAGTTTGAAGCCAGCCTGGTCTACAGAGTGAACTCCAGGATAGACTCCAAAGGTAAAGAGAACCCTGCCATGAAAAACAAAACAGAACAACAACAACAAAAAAAAACCTAAAACTCCATTCATTACCAGTCTGAAAAATGATGATTCATGTGTGATATCCTTCAACATGGTAACCACAAAGCCGATTTCAAATATGCTATTAGAAACATCAATTATGGAGCCGGGCGGTGGTGGCGCACGCCTTTAATCCCAGCACTCGGGAGGCAGAGGCAGGCGGATCTCTGTGAGTTCGAGACCAGCCTGGTCTACAAGAGCTAGCTCCAGGACAGGCTCTAAAGCTGCAGAGAAACCCTGTCTCGAAAAACCAAAAAAAAAAAAAAAAAAAAAAAAAGAAACATCAATTATGAAGGGAAACAGCACGAGAGAGAAAAAGCAGCTTGTCTATTAAAAACCAGAAAACGATGAAAAAAATAGGAAATAGTTTTTATCACTCAAAGTTATCTGGAATGTGAATGATTAAATTATTGAAACTATTTTTAAACAAAGGGATTCCTGAATATGTAGCCGGTGGGAGACCTGCTTCACTTTTAAGGACACGCATGTGCTGAACGTGAGGAATGAGAAAGACAGTCACGGAGATGGGAACTAAGGGCAGCGCAGGAGAGCGATGCATACGTGAGGGAGAAGAGTCTGTGAATCAAACGTTGCTCAATGAGAAAAAGACAGGCATTGTGATAAATGCCTCGATTTGTCAAGAAGATATGTAAACCTAATATAGGGGATGATGCTTATGTCAAAAGATATCCTAAATGTGAAAGGTGTTTTAACATTTTTTTGCAATTACAACTTTCAGTGCTATTTCATCTTAAGATCAAAATTTCTAATATAGTAAAGGATTCATTAACCTATTTAAAATATTTTCACAGAGAATTTTAGTTCTGGTATTTATACATTTAGGATAAATCGGGACATTTCACTCAAACAATAAAGAATGCAAAATCTTCTCAGTAGCTTATGTAACTTTCCCCAAAATTGTGGATGGATAGAGCAATCTTGAAGATACCATAAGAGATGTCAACATACCTGACTTCAAATTATACTACAGGGCCATAGTAATAAAATCAGCATGCCACTGGCACAGATACAGACACACAGACCAGTGGAATAGGGGACCCAGATGTAATCCCAAATAACTACATCCA
The DNA here is from genome assembly GCF_903992535.2 of Arvicola amphibius. NCBI lineage: Eukaryota > Metazoa > Chordata > Mammalia > Rodentia > Cricetidae > Arvicola > Arvicola amphibius. The sequence continues at coordinate 147,141,167 of NC_052048.2, forward strand.
CCTGCCTTTTAACAAACATGTCACAAATATATACTGGATTAAACAAAACAGCATAGCATCTTCAATAAATAGTGCTGGGGAAAAACTGGATTTCAACATCCAGAAAAGTGAAAAATTGATCGTATGCTAGACCACAAATCATATGTTAGACCTCAACAAACACAGGAAAGCGGAAATAACATCTTGAATTCTATTTGACTACAATGGAAAGAAGCTAGTTATCATTACCAGCAGAAACTATAGGAGATAACACAAATTCATGGAAATTAAACAGTACACTACTGAATGATAAATTGATCACTGAAGTTATCAAGAAGGAAATAAAAGCTACCTTAGGATTGAATGAAAACAAAAACCTAGTGTATGGTGCACAAATGAAGGCAGTTCCGAGAGGAAAGTGTACAGTGAAGCTCCTCCTTCAGAACACCAGAGAGCTCAGATAGTAACCTGACAGTGCACCCAAAGCCTCTCACCCTGAACAAAACTCAGCTCCAAATGGACCAAGGACTGTACAAAAGACTTGATGCTCTGGAGCTTCTCCAGGACCGGAAGGGAGTAGACACCAACTTACAGACACAGGTAAGGGTTCTGAGTGGGACCCTGGTAGTACAGGCAATCAGACTGACAGTCAACAGGGGGCTTCTTGTGAAAATCAGGGCTTCTGTATGGCCCAGAAAACAATGCAGTGAAGAAACACGCAGAGTGGGAGAAAATCTTTGCTACCTACCCATGCAAAAGAGGATTAGTGTCTAGACAATACAACACACACAAAAAAAACCACAACACAAAACAAAAAGTACCATCAAGAAAACAAACAACCCAATGAAAAATAGGTGATGGAACTGAATGAACAGTTCTCATTTTAAAAAGAGAGAAATATAAATGGCTAGAAAACCCTTTAGAAATAGTTAAGCATCTTTAGTAATCATGAAAATGCATATTTAAATTAGTTTAAAATTTTATGTCACCCCAATCAGAATAGCCAAGATCAGAAATAGAAATGATAACAAATATTGATGAGGATGTGGAGAAAGAGGAACCCTTATCCACTATTTGTGGGGGTACAAACTGGTATAGCCACTTTGGAAACCAACCTGAACTTTTCTCAAGAATCTAGAAACAGAACTGCCATATAACTCAGCTGTACCTCAACTGGGCACACAACCAGCCAACTCTCTGTCCTACTACAGAGACACATGTACATCCATGTCCATTGCTGCCACAACAACCAGGAAATGGAACCAACATAGATCCCCATCAATTGATGAGGAGATAATGAAAATGTTAGCATATAAACAGTGGAATATTATTCAGCTGTAAAGAACATTACAATTATAAAGTTTTCAGGAAAATGGATGGAACTGGAAATTATTATAGTGAGTGAGGTAACTCAGACCTAGAATATGCTAAACACTGTGTGTTTAGAAGAAAATTTACATCTGGTACAGTAAACATGGTCAAACCCATGACTGGGGAGGTCACAGGCCTTAGGGGGGCATCTCTTTCTGTCGTGCTAAATACTGTCAAACTGCTTTCTAAACATTTCTGTTTATAACCACAGATTAGTGCTGTTCTCACCCTTGGTCAGAGAAGCTTCATTTGCAGTGGGCAGTAATAATTCAGAGACTCATATTCTGGTGCAAGGGAGCAATGATGAGCAATTGTGAGTGCTCAGCTGTGGATGGTTAATCTGTACAGACTTCCATCATCCAAGGCTCAAGAGACATGACGGCAGTGATGGCAGCAGGGATGTCAGAGCTGGAGGCTGGGGAGAGGTGCTGGGAGCTGCTGTTTTCTGGACAAGACACGGCCTTTGCACTCAGGAGCTCACAGGAGCTGGAGTTACCTACAGCAGGTTTAGCCGGTCATAATTTCAGTCCATTCCAGCCTAGGAGTGATTCGTAGTTGACAGCTGCTGCATGAGAGACAGTCATTTTGCTTCAGGGAGTGGACACTAGTGGGTTGCTGGAACTCCAGTGGATGAATGGCCCTGACCCATGGTCACATTAACTGGACTGAATAGTGTATATAAACAAAACGAAAAAAAAAAAGATGACATGAAATTGCCAGGGGAATGCATTGGAGGCATAGTGCAAATGGGATTTGTAGAAGGAATAGTGTGAATAAGATCAAAATATGTTGTATGTACCTATGAAATTCTCAAAGAATAAATACAAATATTTTTAAAAAGTGGAAGTGTGCAATTTATATTAAATACCCATGTTAGATAGGGATACGGGGGTTAAATCAATGACTTCAGTCCTTTCTTTAAGAAAGGCAAAAAGAAAAAAAATTCAAAGTAAGTTCAAACAAATCACAAGTCAGAGTCCATACAACAGGGTCATTAAAAAAAAAAGAGTAAAATAGTTCCAAGTTAATTCTCTGAGAATGCCTGTGAAATTGATCAACTGAACCAGAATGCCATCTGGATCTTTGAAGGTTTCAGGTTTGACATCTGTACTTATTATGCATTTTGAGCAAATATTTCCATACAGTGTTAGGTATGGATCAAAGCCATTTCTTCCTCTTGCATGCAAACATTCAAAGCACAAATCTAGATTCTTCAAAAGTTGCCATGGATGGGGATGAACATTTAGCACATCATGTGCTTGACAGTTCATGAAAACCTCTCAACCCAACTGAAAGCAAGCGGGCTGTTGGGGATAGGCTGGCCGTTGGGGATGTGTCAGAGACTTCCATGCCCTTCTCAGTAAAGTGTACATGGACAACTGCATGCGAAGATGTTTAACACAGCTAGTCACTGGCAAAATGCGTATCTCAGTGTCCCAGTGCACCATTACATACTCACTGAGACACCAGCAGCAGCAAAGAGTCCTTCTGAGTCTCTCAAGGATTCAGAGACTGGGAAGCCTTTTACACATGGGTAGAAAGCAAAATTCTGAAGTCCCTGATGGAAACAATTTGGTAGTTTAAACTTTTAAATCAAGATAATCAGGGAGCTGTGGGGGAGGGGGGGGCAACTCAGTCAGTAAAGTGGCCCGGGCACAAGCGCGAGGACCCTAATTCAAGTCCCAGAAGTCAGGCAAACAATATGGACTTTACAATGTGCTTGTAATCCCAGCACTAGGGAAGTGGAGACAGGCAGGTATGTGGGACTCCCTGGACAGCTAGCCTACCCTATGTGGTGAGTTCCAGGTCAGTGAGACGTTCTGTCTCAAGAAGCAAGGTAGATGGCTCCTTAAAAAGACATCCAGAGTTTGACCTCTGGCCTTTGCATGTACATGTCCCCCTCTCTCTCTCTCTCTCTCTCTCTCTCTCTCTCTCTCTCTCTCACACACACACACACACACACACACACACACACACACACACACTAATCACATATCTACCATATAGTGCAGATACCCCTATTTACATAAAATGCCAGTTACACTCATAAAATACTTACAAACAAAAGTTTATAACATCTTGGTAATATCCCCATACCTGAAGTTTTCAAATGTCCATCATGGTAGAAGACACAGAAGTCACAGTGTAGACACACAATCCCACATCACTCTGAAACAAATGATTCATGTGGTAGAGCTAGGGTTCAAATCCAGAACCTGGCCAATGTAAGGCACATAGGCCTTCAGTAAATTGTCGGTACATGCTTATTACGTGCACACATCTGAAAATATCTACGCCTAGTGCAAGTCGGTAGAAAAGTACTCGTACTTTAAGGTTCTCATACAAAATTCTAGAAAGTGAAAATATAGCAATTGAAGAAAAGTCAATGCTGTGCTTATAGAAGAAGAGGTGGGGGAGGGGGGCCAGGAAAGAGATTACAAGGCACATGGAACATTCTGGAATGATACTTCATCTGCTCAGGGTTTTCATGGGTGTGTGCACTCTTATGCAAAAGCCTACTGACTGTACAATGTGAATTTGTAGGTCGATTATATCTTAACTAAGTTGTTAGCCATAGTCTCCCAGTGGCTTGATATTTCAAGAGCAAAAAAGTAACAATCGCCATAATTGACACTGATTTTAAGGCCCAAAGTGTGGCCTTCATTAATGTAAGTGCTTTATATGATTGTGCAGTTATTTGGGTAATCATTCAAAACAAAGGACAGCAGTAAGGGTCCCTGAAGAAACTAGTTGGGAAACTAGATATGTCCTTCAACTGAGTGAACTCCAGAGGCTGAAGGACCCACTGGTACTGGTTTTGTTACTAAGAATATTTCACTAGAACCATCTTTGGTCCCTGTGCTCAGCCCTGGCTTTCTGATAGTTATCGGTGTGCCTGCCTGGATGCTTTGAAAGCTGAAATGTTAACAGCATTCAATCTTGACAGGGCTTCAAGGCCTAGCTGGATGTTCTCCACTCTCGGAAGTAAAGGCTTTGAGATGCCACAGGTGACAAACACGACACTCAGCTCAGCTCACAAGGTCCTGTCTGTTGCTTTCCATTTTCTCTGCTCTAGTCTCTTTCAGTAACAATCCTGAGCCAAGTCTCCCCATATATGGACAATCAAGATGCTTTACAATGGCCCAATACATTATCAGATCTTTTTTTGTATTACAAATCTTTTTAAGGTCTGAGAATGTAGTTCAGTTGGTGGAGTGTTTGCCAACAGGCTCAAAACTCTAGGTTCTGTCTCCACTATTGCATAAGAGTGAGCGGGGGGAGGGGTACACATCAGCAACACCAGCACTCTGCAGGTAGGAACAGGAGGATCAGAAGTTCAAAGATCATCTGTAGCTCCGTAGAGAGTTTGAGGCCCATGTAAGGTACAAGAAACTATCTCAAAATAAGTAAATAAATAAATACAGTGACTAACATGGATATTTTGGCTCTGTGTATATCTGATCTGGTGCAAGTTTAAATTAGTAATGTTTCTGTCTTACAGTTTCTTAATATTCTTTTTGGAATCTTCATAAGAAGGAAAGATCAATGTGGAGAGGGCACACATTACATGGTCGCTGTGTATGAAAACAGGGCAAGCATTCTGAAGCCCTAGCACACTCAGTAGAAGATGAGCAAGCAGTTACACACACTCTTCTACCTCTCTCGACTAAATAGATTGGCAGGTCCACAGACAAAGATAGTGTCCAGTTTAGAGGTCCCATAAAATCCCATGGTGTTTTCTTCATGCAGTACAGAGCGTGACATAATTAAAATGTAGTTGCATTGGGATGGATGGGTTCCTGGGACCCATGGAAAACTCATCAGATGTTCACAAACAATTGACAGCATATTAAGATGCTATAATATTTGCCTGCCTTCAAATCATCTCTAGATTACTTACAACATGTAACACAGCATCAATATCGTAAAATAGTTGTGGTGATATATTGTGTAGGGGATGACAAGAGAAACAGTCTGTCTATAGTCCGTATCACTGAAATACATTTTCCTAAATATCTTCGAGCCCTGGCTGGTTGAGTCATACTTGGAAGCCCCTGGGAGGTACCAGCCATGTGGCACATTCAAGATTCAGCTTTTGACTTTAAAAAAAGATTCAACAAACGAAACCAGGAAAACAATTACTACTCATTTACTGCTTTCTATTCCTGGAAATTTAACTTATGCATGAGCTTATATTCATTTTATGCATTTAACTCAGAAAATGGGGACAATTAAATTTTTAAAAATCAATAAAATGTAAAACCAAAATAACATAAATAGATTTTCGCTGATATACTGGAAGTCATTAAGGCAATTTATCTTTTATGTACCACATTGAAATTTCTAAAATCCTTCAGGATGATTTAGTTCCTGGGTAGTAAAAATAATTTACATTTTTTATTTATATGGTGCCCTAGTCTGTTTCTTTCAGAAATTATCAAACAAGCAGACTTTTTGTTTAGTATTGAGAAGGGTGATGAGGGCGGCCCACAATAAATGCAGTAGGGAGAGATCTTCTGGCTATTCAACAGGCTGTACCATACCTGCATGCGTGCTGAATGTGACCCCTGGTCTTTCCTCCAGGGGAACAGATAAGCCTTGGAACAGTCTGGTGTGGCGGAACGTGGCAAGAACGGGAGTGGGGAACGGGCGTGAGAGCATTCTGGCTCTCTCATTAGTCAGCTGCATTATTTCAACTTCAGCTGAAGAAATGAGAGGATTGAGAGAAATAGCCTTCTAGACTAGATCCTGTCCTTAAACGTTACATGTTAGTTAGGTATGGAGATTTGCAGCACAAGAGGAATCAGGTGCTACCGCAGAAGGAGACAGATGCCACCATTAGGATCAGCAAATCAGAAGATTCAGACCCAGGTGGGACCAAGGTCAGAGTAGGTAGCAAGGGTGCAATTAAAAACCAACGAACAAGCTGGGGGCTGATTCTTGGAGCTACAAGTTATATGGAAACTCCTTAGAGGAAGTGAGCTCTGTGTTGTGCTCCTGCCATTGTGGGAAAGGAGATGGGATGGAAGGAGACACAGCGTGTCACAGTAGGATCGTTGAGGAGCCATGAGCTCAGTTGAGCTCTTCTTGGCCCGGGGCAGACTGTGACTCAGCTGATGATTTCATCATTCGAGAAAAGGCCTTCCAGAAATGGAGACTGTGACCAAGCTGTCTGGAAATTGAGGACAGAGCCTTCATGTCATGGAGAGGAGGAGGCTGCATGTTTCTAATGGAGTGTGGATCTAAATGTTTAGAAACCAAGTGACACATTCCAGCAGGAAAGAAACAGGAAGAACGATGTGGAGGAGGCAACGTCAAGATGGGGCAAGAGGACAAACACGGAGTGTGGTTGCACACAGGCACTAACAGCAGCTGCGACAGTGCGCTTAAGACCACACAAGACTGAGCGAGACAAAACCCAGCTCCCATGCCTAACTGGGAGACTATTGGTAAATGCTGGCTGCTGGGGGGAAAGGGCTGCTGGTTTCCTTTTGTCCCAAAAGGCTATCCATACTCCTGTAGATATAGCCCCACACCCATGCACATATGAGCAGCACCAAACTTGGTGGGTTTAAACAGAGCACATGAAGTTGGAAGGGGAAAGTGATAGGTAGGAGAGGAAGTAGAAGGGAAGGAATGGGAATGAACTTGGCCAAACACTATGTGTGTGCAAGAAATTCTCAAACAATAAAAAAGCATTGCCACTAATGCAGGGGCACTGAAGGAAGCCTTTAGACCAGGCAAGCTCTATGGAAGAGGGGAGGAGAGGGAGCTGGCAGAAGAAGAAAGGCAAGAGAGAACCAGCTCTGATCCGCAAGGAAAAGTGAGTAAACATTTAAGCAAAGTCTCCACAAATTGCAGCCACAGTGGAGAAAAGAAGCCCAGGTTCCTATTCTTCCCCTGGACAGAGTCGCAGGTCACAGAGACCTGTTAAGTTTGAGCTAAACCTCTGAAGAAACAAACTGTGAATTATTGATTTGTAATTGAAACTTAAGGACCAGAATGGGTGTGACCTACAGAGCATGTGACGCTAAGCCTGGGCACCAAGTTTACTGATGAAGGATATAGGTGCAGTTGCATGCCCAGCCATGGACAAGATAATCTCTGGTTGAACTATCACACACAAGATGTCAGCATCTGTACACAGAACACAGAAGGAAAAGTCGTGGAAGCATGGGAGAGGCCCCAGATTCTGGGCAGAACAGGGGTTCACTAACTGTTGAAGCCGAAGAGTAAAAGAGAAGAACGTTCTAGAATTTAGAATACAGCAAAACAACCTCAAGTGCTGCGCCTCGATTCTCCTGAGACTCCAGCGGCACCCACACAAACACTGGGAAGATTCCAGTGACTTAAGTAAGGATAAAAGAACAACATTTGCATTTGGGTTGCCACTCAACTAAATTATTCATAAGAACAAGTAACAAATCATCAGAGAAACCTAAGAGAATCCAGAATTTCCAAAGGTTCACAATGCCCAAGATAAGATGGACTTGAAACCGAAGGAAAGAGGCATACGATAGATCCTCAAGGAGAAATCGCAGTCTACACTGACTGATCCCTAGGTGGGACCCGAGGATGACAGGACTGTCAGACAAGGGTCTGACGTGGTCACTGTAATGAGGCTCATAAAGAAAGACTGGGGTGCTGACCATAGATGAAAACCATTATAGCTTCAAACAGGAAATCAGGAGAAAGAAAAAGGAACAAAGTGGAAATCATAATAATTTTTTAAAAAGCATGCTGCATGAAAAGCAAATGTCTGAGTGAGTCGATTGCAGAATACAGAGGGAAAGAGTCCTTCTGTGTGAAGGTAGAGCAGTAGAGTTGTAGCCAAAGATGAGAAAAAAATAGAGGGAAAATCTGATGAGTCTTTGCAGCAGATTCCCTCTGCCCTGGGAAGAGGGGAGATTGGAACTGTGCCAACCCCCATTTCCCAAGATCCCAACTACAGAATGAAATACCAACTCCACCACAGTTCACCCTGGGCACCAAGAAGTTTACTAGGCTCACTCCTGGGGCATGGGTGAATGGTGACCCAGAAACTGCCGCACTGGAAAGGCTACACCCAGCACTGACATTAACTCCCCTGTGTCTGTGTAGATGGGGCACCCTTCCCTGTCTTCCCCACCCTATGGACTCTACCCATCCCTGAGATGCCGAGGCCAGTGCAACTCAGGCAGAACTCCACACGACTGGTTGGAAGAAATGGCTGGATAAACAGACGAGGGTCCCATAATCCTCCCCACCTCTCCATACGGAGGGGAATGTCGACAGCCCACAGGCCAGATTGTGATGGACTCTTGCAAGCCGGCTCAGAAGATCTCCTAAAGGCAGCAGCTGTTGTCCTGGAAGACAGAATTTTACAAGAGGCCCTGAGTTCCACAGAGCCACACAGGCCACTTTGTCACCGTGACAAGCAAAGAATGAGACGCGAGAAAACGACACTGGTGAGACAGAGGCTGCGGGGCTCCCAAACACGCGGCGCCCAAAGATCCAAGATGACCTCTGCGGGGCTCCCAAACATGAGGCGCTCAAAGATCCAAGATGACCTCTGCGGGGCCAGGTGACAGTTGAGTGTAGAAACTCAAAGACAGTGATGTGATCTTGAAATCAGACAGAGAAGATGACACATCCCAGACAGGGAACTCAACCGGCTTATGGCTCAGTAGGAAAAAGACAAATAAGCAACAACAACAAAGAAACGAACAGACAAATGAGCAGCAGAACACTATTCTTAAAGCGTCAAAAGGAGGGCAAAATCCTACGAGATCGAATTCTGTACCCAGAAAAATAGAGGGTACGAGTCTTCTGAAGCCATTTGTATAGGAGGAAGTTATTCTGAAGGAAACCATTGCTTTTCATTTGCAATGCATGTGTGGGGATCTAATCAGAGGTATTATAGCACCAGTTTACCTTGGTTAATAAATGTGGCTTCTATCTGGAAAAAATCCATATGTACATATATGTGTGTATTCAAGAGCATACAAGAGTGAAAATACAGGCTTACATTATTCCACAAAATGCCATCTGACTGATCCAGAATGGCTTCCATTAATAGATATTTTTCATTTAATATCAAGGGAAACTCACACACACACACACACACACACACACACACAGACACACGAGTCAACATCTTTCCTACCCCACCTACCCGATTTTCGTGAGAGCAGCACTAAAAGTGTAAGTAGCTTGGTAGAGTTTTCAACAGTGTCATTTCAGAGATGACAGGGATCGGAGAGAGCAGCAGACAGAAGGCTGTCACTGCAGAAGCCCTCAGGGGGTTGCGTAAGTGGCGTGGACACCTGGAAGCTGTTGAAGACCCTACAATGAAGCCCCATAAAACTCAGACGCAGAGGTTAGCTAATTTCATGATGAGCTGGTATAATTGAGTTTCTATGAGCAAACTTGGATGGCTATCATCTCCATGGCTTGCAGAACCGGACGACAGATCAATTGTTGCTTTGATGCTAATGAAAGACTGACAACACAAAGCTCCGAGCTAGCTCCCCTTTCAGAAAAGCCGCCAGGCATATCCAACTTTCTGCCATTGTCAAAGGACATTATCATCTACAACATTCACACTCAAGAACCATGCAAACTGGGCATGCTCCACCGTAGCTGGAAATCAACCTCCCTCCCCCTTCTCAAGGATCAGGGAACATCATGGAACATAAGGCAACATGAATTAAATGCTAGAGGATTCAGGGAGGAATTCTGGGAAGTGCTGTCCTCTGGATAGGATATGACTTTTGCACGCACAGATTTTTAGCAGCTGCGTAAGACTTGCACAAGACAACCCCAGCTCAATTTCAAGCACAGCTGGGGGAAAGGATCCTTAGCTCACCTCTAGCGGAGGAGCCATACAGCTGATAGCTGCTATAGTGGAGACTAACTTTTCCTGAGTGGTGTGGCTTCTAGTAGGTTGCTCATGTAACAATGGCTGGCCTTTCATTTATGCCCAGACAAACAACACTTATTGGACTCAGTGGGTTGTATCAAAGAAAGAAACAGGGTAGCAGGGGTCCAACATGAAGTTGAGAAGAAAGCAAGTTAGAGGAAGAGGGTGGATATGATCAAGATACATTGTATCCACGTATGAAAGTTAACATTTTTATACTTCTTTCATATATTACATTCCAACCAGTTTCCCCTCCCTTCTCTCCTCCCACAGTCCCTCCCGCTACCTTCCCTCTCCCCAGATCCACCCCTCTTCTAGTTCTCTTCATTAAAGAGCAGGCATCCCAAGGATATTCACCAATCATGGCCTATCAAGTTGCAATAAGACTAGACACATCCTCACATTTAGGCTAGAAGAGGCAATCTAGCAGGAAGAAAAGGGTCTCCAAAGCAGGCAATAATAAATCTAACATATTTTTAAAATAGCAGTGCAATCTAGTTACACAAATAACCACCAAAATGACCATAACATGGGGCTGGAGAGCTAGTTCAGTGGGTTAAGGACTTGCTGCACAAGCCTAAAGAACCAAGTTCATACCCCACACGCAAGTGACAATCGCAGTGAAGCTGTGTCTGCACCCCAAATTTTGGAGGAGGAACTTGGGGTTTCAGACAGGAAGATTACTGGATCTTGCTGGCCAGCCAGTCTAGCCAATCAGAGCTCTGGGTTCAGTGAAATGGAGATTCAATAAATGAGGAAAATACAATCAACATGGACAACAATAACTGAAGACATTTTGTGTTGACTTCTGCCCTCCACATATGCACCCAATGTGTGCGTGTGTGTATGAGTGCACACGTGCGCACACATACTTCATGTTTTAAGTAAGTTTATGACTTTTTGTTGGGCCATAGCTATGGCTTTCCTGAGTTTTAAGCAGCCTCGGGGCTCAGGTGTACAGGCCTATGAGAGAAAAAAAAAAAAAAACCTCCATGAGAGCCATGTTTTTTTCCTTAGTCCTGAGGAGGAAAAGAAGGCCTCTTTGGCTGGGACTCTTTCCCCACTGGCTGTCTGACTCTACTTCCTGTGTAGATGTCTTAGTTAAGGTCTCTATTGATGGGAAGAGACATCATGACGGTACAACTCTTATAAAGAAAAACATTTAATTGGGGTTGGCTCATGGTTCAGAGTTTTTGTTCATTGACATCGTGGCAGGAAGCAAGAAAGTATATGAGCGGACTCATCCTGTCACTTCAGACAATGTTACTCACACAACATCCCTGGCTGCTAATGAGTACTTGCTGAGTCCCAGGCACTTCCTGGTACCACAGCCCAGTTCTACAGTGACTCTATGACCCCATGGAAAATACTCATCTACCATCCCATGTGACCCTAACTGCTGTACTTTCCATCTCTGGAACAGTGACTATTGTCTACAGCAGAGGACAATGGGCAGGTTTCCCTCCATAGTCCCCAGGAGACATTTGATTGTCTTTCACTGAGGAGCAGGTAAGATAATATAAAAAAGTTATATTGTTATATTGTTTCTCATGCCTGGGCCCTCAGTAAGTGAGGATACAGCTACTGACAATACATCTCAGCACAACTGAACTCTCCCAGTGAGTAGCCTACAAGGTGTCCCTCCAGGACTGTCTGTGCTGAGCTGTGAGACAGCTGAGTCAGGAAAGCCCTTGCAAGTATGAAGACCCCGGCTTGAGGCACACATACACAGATCCCTGAGCAGCATGTCTCAGCCTGTGGATCGTGACCCCTTTGATAAACTTCTGTCTTCAAAAATATGTACATTATGATTTATAATAGTAGCAAAATTAAAGTTACGAAGTAGCAATGAAAACAGCTTTATGGTCGGGGGTCATCACAATGTGAGGAACTGTATTAAAGCGCACAGCATTCGGAAGGTTGAGACTTTAACCTGAGGCTCACCAGCCAGCCATCCTAGCCTACCTGAAGAATTCCAGGCCAGCGAGATCTCCTGTTTCAAAGGCTAAACATGGATGGTGGTTGAGAAACCTCCAGAGTCGTTCTCTGGCTTCCTCGCGTACAATCTCATCTGTGCACCTGCACACATAGGAACACACACAAAGAACTATCTGCACAAGAACAAGTTCTAATGCATTGGCCGAGCTAAGGTGGTTTAGTTCTGTCGGTGGACGAATGAAGTCAAATCAACCGAGTCCATCATGGTCACATCTCCCAAGATGACCCACAGCATCAGGGCCAATGGAAGCAACTTCTTTCAAACCTCTAATAAAGTAAGCCTATATTATTGAATTTTGTATTTTATTAAGAAACATTGTAACCTAAATCATATATGGTCCAAACAGTATTGTGCATTTTTGATGGCCAAGACCCTCTGGTGACTTGGTCTTAATCACGAAGGACGCCATCCTCCCACACATTATTCACACTTCTACCATGGCAACCTCCCTGCCAAACACCATCACGACAAACTACACCCTGCACTGGCTCTTCTCTAAGAACAGGACTCCCTATCTTTCTCCTTAGCTAACAGCACCTCAGCTTTGGTGACAGAGAGCCTCCATAGACTTCTGGTGATGAAAGGTGTGGACTAAAGGGAACTCTGAAGAGAGTAACCACCACCTAAGTTCTTACTTAGCAACTCAGTCCTTGGGCTGTAGCAAAGAGTCACATTTGTGTCATGAATGAGGGATTGATCATGACTTATTGCTGAGTTAATGAGACCGATGAACTGAACGATGTGTAGACACACCACAAATGAATGGGACAGTCCTTGACTTGACTAAGGGGTTCTCTATCTAGCACCTTCTAAGTGCTGGCAGTGTGTGTTCCAACACTTCCCAGAAAGGTTTGATTGGTGTCGATACCCTGCAGTCCAATTCTGCCAAAAAGGCACTTGGCCAGTGAAACCAAGGCTTTCTTTTCTTTTCTTTTTTAAAAAAGGAATTATTGAATGATCATATGAACCACACAGATGTCTCCACTGTATAATCACCAACGTGCAAAGCTTTATTATTTTTTAATTTAAAATCTTATAATGTCAGCCATTATGGATTTAAAAGACATTTCCTCTGGTTATTAAGTAAGGTAAATGTGGAACCGGCAACAGATCAGATCATAGTTCATGAGAACAAAGGTCAGTCACATGACCTGCTGATTAAAATGTTTCAGCCACATCTGATGGGGAAATGATAGCTACTATTCATCTGAAATAAAAGTATATCATAATCACAGCTCCTTCTTTCATAAGTGTAGTAGACCATGGCTTCCCTTAACCACCAAATGAGCCCAATGTCATTACTAACCCCAACCCCACATCCCAAAATCCAACAAACAAATCCCAATGGCAACATTTTCCTGAATGCCAATAGCCATGTGCCTGTAATGTATATGCAAGTTTAGACATAGCAAGCAAGCACAAGATAAAGGCTGAGAGCATCGATTCAGTCTGCATACTAAATAAATACTCCAAGTACTTGTCTTTAGATTAAAAACTACCATAAGCACTTTGAAACATTTGGCAAGTACAGTCACACATGTATTGGTTTGTGCTCTCCTGGGTATCCAGGTAAACAATTTCCTCGCAGCTGCACAAGGCAACCACAGGTGATTGAGAAAGAGCAGGAATCCTGGATGCCACCAAGGGAAGACTGCAGCTGAGAAGGGCACGGAAAGAATCTGGATCTGCACCCTTGAGTGTGGGAAGTAGACATTTCCAAGCTTTTACCCTACACGCTAGATTCTGGAGGCTTCTGCTGGGGTTCTCCGGACCCCGAGTACCCCTTTCTCTGAACCTTGCTTACTTTCTAGGAATAACCACAGGCACACAGTGGTCTATTAAAGTTAACATAGCACGTGTCTGTGGCACCAACAAGAGCAGGAAGTCTCTCCGGCACCTCCAGTCTGGAAAAGCTGATTTAGGGGCTCTGCCTCCTACAGCACTATTCTCCCGGAAAACTTAATAGAAGCAAATATCTGCATTCACTAGACCTGGAGCAGCAAAAACTAGCAACAGAGCATGTCCAAGTACGGGATACCCCCAAACAGTCGCATACATTGAGCCCTTCTAGCTGGCTGGCTCTGGGTCTGTGAAATATCACACTGGAGAATCTACACCATTCATCTACTGTCGCCACTGAAAGACACACCAGCGCTGGGAAGGGATTCATGCCACCCACTAAGGCTTGCAAATCTCCATCCACTCTTTAGACATGGACAACTGTCCTCCTCCCCTCCGTCGCGGGTCTCTTACCTTATGGCCCTTCCCCGGGGGACACCTGACATTGTTGGAGGCCCCAGCTGTTTGATTCATGTTCCTGAGAAGTTGGGGATCTGGGATCCTCTACCTTGCAAACTTCGTGGGAGCCTGGAAGCTGGCGGTGCAAATACGTGCCTCAGAGGAAATGCCCGGGCGTCCTCCCTCTTCAGTCCGGGACGTATACTCCTAGCTTGTGGGAACCCCTTAGGCCGGGTCGGTGAGACCCGCAGCCCAGAGCCCACTGAGCAGCAGCCCGCACCCCAGAGGGAGCCCTGGCCGGCGCCAGGCGCTCTGCCCAGGGCTGCCTTGCTGGGAAACAGTCCAAACCAGAAGCGGGAGCAGTTCCAAGGGGACTTGAGGAGGGGCAAGAAGCTGGGTGGGGAGTGCGAGATGTCCACGCTGCCCTACCCTGCGCCAGATGCTGGGAAGCTAAGACAGCCACACGCACTCATGCGCCACCTGCCTAAGCCACAGGGTCCGGTCCCCAAGGGCTGGCGTTAAGCTCCAGCGGGGTCTCTGCAAGGCTTTCCAGACCCACAGCAGTCCGGGCTACAAGTGCGACGGGTGCGGATCCTGGCACGCCCCTCCGCGAGGGCTTAACTAAGCAAAAGCAACTCGGTGGAACCGCGCTCCCCTGCAGCTTCTGCTCCTTGCTCCAGGCGCCAACCCCGGGGATGGTCGGGAGGTGGCATGCGAGGTTCTACCAGGAGCTACTACTGCACTGGCGAAGGCTGGAAAGTGGAGGGGGCGGAGGAGGAGCAGGGCTGACACGCGGAGATCCTTGGCAAGGTTCCTAAAAATCTTAGCTGAGGGATGCAGGCTCCTTTCCATCCCGCATGCCTGAGCTCAGAAGCAGGTGGGCTTCCTTTAACCAGCACCCACTTCTCTGGGGCGGTAACTGTGGAGGGCAGAGACACACGACTGGGGTAGTCCTAGTTAATTTGGTAGCATTTGGACACAGGTGGGAGTAATCTCCGCCCTTGAGAATGCAGGCACACAAACTAAGAAAGCACAGAGGCTTCATGAGATACTGCATTGCAACATCTTAGAACCAAAGCGTGCACTGTGGTCAGGAGCACACTTGGATATAGCTGTATTAATGAGCAAGATGTTCAGTTTTTTCTTTCCTGGATTTTTTTTTCTCTCTTCAGGCATGGTTCATTAGATTTGAATAAATCTGGAGCCTTGTCAGTTTGGTTGCTCACCTTCCTGGACCTGGGGGGAGTTGGGAGGACCTTGGACTCAACATAGTGTAGAGAACCCTGATGGCTGTTTGGCCTCAAGAGGGAGGGAGTGGGGGTGTGGGTGGAGGGGAGGGGAGGGAAGGGGGAGGAGGAAGGGAGGAGATGGCAATTTTTAATAAAAAATAAATAAACTGGAAAAAAATCTGGATGAAATACCAAGGCACAGAATTCACCTTCCATTTCTGAACCCCAAATCCTTATTTGGATGGTGCATATAGTGTGCAGGAAGACTCTGTGCTCAGAAGGGGTCCAGAATACCTGTAATACCCATAGCCCTCAGGCACTTTGGTTTGCTTCAAACCCACTCCTTAGGGCATCTTGCTAAGAGTAAACTGGGATGAGTTCTCTTAAAGCTCCAGTGAGTCTTATCGTACTAACCCTCACTTCCACTCCAGCTCTCTTCCCTCCCCCAGGGACCCCTTGCCACGCTCCACTTCCAAGTACATGTACTGTTTTCATAGCTCACGGAGTACATGATGAAACTGTCTTTGAGTCCTCCACACTCCTGTAACTAATTCCAGATAGCTCTTTGGTTCACCAAACTGGGGGTGAGGGAACTCTTCAGTTATTTGTTGAAATTCGTTTGCTATATATTTATTGTTCCCAGTTCCAACTTAGACTGACTTGCTTTGGTTGTGCCTTCCCATTCAGAAGCAACTCTAGCAGGCACTGCAGTGGGCTGAGATTGGTTTGGGGGCAGATAGTGGTTAGAATCTGCTCTGACCCTTTCATCTGGGCATCTTTAGCAGATTCTTTCTCTCACTGACTCTTGCATCTCTGAGGTAGGCTTCACAACTGCTGCTTTCCAAGGAGGATGACCAAATCTGAGAACTGGTGGTGCAGGGAAGATGGCTGGTGTCATAGCAGGGGTCTAGCAGGGCAGACACTGGCCCTGGCCACTGGCCAGATTGCTCACAGAGATACGCCATAGTTTGTACATTTTCTGCAGGCCACTCTTTCTGGTCCTCACCTACTCCTGTGTACCGACTTGTGGGGTCACTTGATTATCAGCACCTCCCCACACTCTGGACTGCCAACTCAGTTGCTGTAGGGGGCAGAGCCTTGAGACTCACCGTGAACTCCTGCCTGGGTCCTCGTTCTTCAGAGGTATACGTTAGCTACCAAGCTTGGAAGTTTGCAAAAGAAAAGGCCAGGGAGCCGTCAGACTTGCTAGTGACTTTCCATCAGTTTCTTGAAGGTGTGTTGGGTTTTGATATAACCAATTAACATTTTAGGGAAACAGAATTCATTCTTATTCCACGGCACAGGCAGATTTATTCTTAAAAGTTCCTGCAAAGTGGATTTGGGATTCCTCTGTCTTTTCGATTCTTTCCTTTTATTTCTTTTCTGCTATTTCTCTTGTGGTATAATGTGTGTAGAAGAAAAACAGTGTCTGTGTTGACAGGTACACACCTTTGCACAGCCCATGAGCCAATAAAAATTAGCATCCTCATCACACACACCAGGGTGCAACTTTCCTTTTCTCCATAATGTCCCTAGCACTGAACTGCTTTCATTTTGTTACTATAGATGGTGTCGCTTGTTCTAGAATCTTTGTAAATGAGTCTACATTTTGAACTCCCTCACATGACCTGTAAGGCATGTCTCACCAGTTTGCTGTTCTCATCGCTGAGTACCATTCTAGTGTACCTTTACTTGTTGAGACATCCTACTGGTCCTAGGATTGGGTTAGTCTCCAAACACTTGGGGGTTGTGCAGCCATCATTCTGTTTCTGGGTTCACTTCACTTCTCTGGGATCTGGAGCAATCTTCTGTATGATTCCTGGTCTCTCGCCATTGTCTGTTCCTTTTATGACCTGCAGTGTAATCTGCCTTGGTGGAAGTCTCAAGGGGGTTTGAGAAGAATGTGTGTAATGTTCTTCTGGGTATGATATTCTATGCCTGTCAAAACATCAAGTTGATTGATAGTCTTTCAAATCAACTGGATCATTACTGATTTTCTGCCTGTCTAAACTATCAATTACTGAAAGACTGCAATAGTGATTTGTGTCTCTTTATTTCTGTCAGCTTTTACATCACGCTGGGTGTTTTTGCTGTGGCAGGATGGACAAATTCTTAGCACAATTGAGTGTTCTTGGAAAATTGACCCTTTTACTATTATGTGTGAACCTGATTTTTTTCTTTATAAGTTTTCTTGCTTTGCTCAAGTTTAACACTGTCCTGCGAATTTTTTAAATCACTGTTAGCATGGGATATATAATGTTATGCATTTATCTTTGACCTTTCTGCATTTATAATAAGTTTATTTTTATCTAATTATTTCAAGGCCAGAGAGATGGCTCAGGGGTTAAAAATACTAGCTGCTCTTTCAGGAAATTCAGGATTGGTTATGCCCATATAGCAGCCTACAACCTTCTGGAACACCAGTTCCAGGAATGCTTTGGCCTCTTCTGGCCTCTGAGGACACTAGGCATACACATGGTGCACAGACATACATGCAGGTAAAATGCTCATATATATAAATTAAAAATGAAAGTTAAAGGTTTTATATATATATAAATTTTATGTATATATTAGTCTATAAAGTTTATATGAATATAAATATATTATATTTGTGTATATATCATATATATATATATGTACACACAGTCACACACACATTGAGTCTCAGCTGTTTTTATCTCCAGCATCCTCCCTCACCATCTCATAGCCCTTCCTCTTCTACAGAAACCCTTCTTCTCCCAAAGGAGCCCCCTTTACTCTGCTATCTTTTTTGTGTGTAGCTCCCTAAGTTTAATCATCAATGCTTGCACAAGCAAGGGTGGGATGATATTTCCTGAAGAATAAACTACGTATCCATGGTTACACCACTGGAGAAAATGATGCCCCTCTCCCAACAGCTCCCCAGTGGTCCTTCAGGGAGGATGGTTTCTTAAATGCTTCAGATATCCAGGTATGCACATAATTCATTTACTGAGGAATATATGCAGTTGGATTTTTCCCTTTATAAAAACCTCTGTCTTTCATTGCTGTCTTTAAGGCATTTATACTGAAAGTTGTCATGGACATGCTGGATTAATATCTACCTGTATTTTTTTTAACTGATTTTACAAGTTTGCTCTGTTTTACCTGTTTTTCTGTCTTCTTTGGTTTTAATTGAACATTTTTTTCTATCTAAGCATATAATCACACTTGTTTTTTGATTGTTTTAAAGCTGGCCTTGGAAAGCCCAGCGTACACAGTATGTGATTGCAGCTCATCCTGGAACAGCATTGTTCCTTGATGACCACTGTCACCATTGTGTCTCTTTCTCTTAACTGTGTGCTAAAATGTATCAATACACAGATCATTCTCGAGTTGAATATTAGCTGTAGCACCAAGTAAGAAGAGAGGAAGATATTTTTAACCTTTCTTTCTTTTCCACACTCTTTCTGATTTCTGAGTCCCTCATCTTTAAATTCCTACTCCTGGGTCTGTGTCTGGCTGATTCCCAGAGCCCTTCACTTTTCGTTTGTTTGTTTGCTTTCAAGCCTGGTTTTTTTCATCTCCATCTATTTAATGCTTTCAGGCTTTCATTCTCCTCCTCTTGTGCCCTTGGCTCCTGATGAGAAACTGGAAGTCGTCCTTACCCTTGCTTCTGTGTAGAAAATGTTGACTTGTTTTAAACCTTTTTTTTTATTGATGTAGAGTTGTTGTACACAGCACCACATTTAATGGGGGATATTTCTTCATATAAACACATAATGAAATTTTATTGTTCCTATCCCCAACCTTCTCTCTCCTCTCCTCTTCCCTTTTTATTAATTTCCTTTCTTCTAGACAGTTTTGCTTCCACTTTTATGTCATATAGACATATATGATTTTATGTGCATGTACAAAATCTAGGGTGTACAAGAGAAAGCAGGCAATATTTTCCTGAGTCTTGACCTAACTGTATCCCTATTTGGTTTCCCAGGTTGCTGTGCTTCCCTAAACACTCCTTCGGGAGACCCCATATCTTTCAGCCAAGAAGACTGTCATGGGATCGATGCAGTATGGGTTCTAGGACTGGGTATGTGTATCAGGTGTGGCAAGGGCAATCACCTGCTCATCCTATAATTACATCTCAGCATTTGAGTGGCCAATAATCTTCTCTGGTCTTGGGTTTCTTTCCCACTTTGGAGAAAGAAGAAAGGTTCTGGAGTATGAAGTGGGAAGTGTTACCATCTCACTGAAGGATGAATGTCTGATCCAACTTTTACACCTACAGAATAGATCTCTGTTTTAGAGGATGCTCTGGGTACTGATCATAATTATTGGCCCTCCTTGTTTTCTTTTGAAATTTTATTTTGTTTGTGTCACATGTATTTGTCCATATACCCACCTGCCAGAGGTCAACACTGGGTGTCTTCTTTTATTCCCTACTTTATATGTTGAGACAGGGTCTCTCACTGAGCCTGAAGGTAGCTAGCAGGTGAGGTTCAGGGGTCCACCTATCTCTCTCTCCACACCCTCAGGGACAGGGCTCTTGATGTGCTGTTATAGCCAGCTTCTGTGTGGGTGCTGGGGTTCAGAGCTCACATCCTTGAGCTTCTCATGGATCTTTATCCACCAAGCATCTCCCCAGCCTTCTTGTCTTCTAGAGCCATAGCAATACTTCCCAATTCTTCCTTGTGAGCACTTTGTGGAGTCTCAGGAAAATCCCTGAGACTGTGAGTCCACCCAAGACATCAAACCATGGCACCCTGTGCCAAATCCTGGTGTTATCTTTATAGGTCTCCCGAGACTCCTGCTCCACCTAGGCAGAGCTGGACTGTGACTTCCCAAAGGATCCTGGTTTTGCCCAGGTGACAACTTGCCCTGAAAACTCGATTCTCTTCTGATTCTGAGAAACTCACTGGTTTTTCAGGTTTTTCTTGTGAGTGTGGGCATGACGGCTCCTTTGTCACTGTGCTGGAGCAGAAGCAATGTCTCATGGGATATTACGGGGACCTCAGGGTCCCCTGGGTTTTGCTTCACAGCTATTATTTGATTCATAGCTTTTCTCTCATGTTGTTGTATAAGCTACAAGGAAAACGCAAATACTTCCTTCTACCAACAAAGAAGTCTTCTTCGTTGTATAGCCGGCTCCACCCAGTACATTGTCTGTTTAAGCAGGACGGCAGATGACACTGTCTCCAAGCTCTTGCTGTTGTATGATAAACAGTTTGGTTCCAGTGGGGTCATGGAACCATTTCAGAAGCCCCTTACTATACCTGCCATATATATTCTTAGATAATTAATACAGGAGTCATAACATTCAGTGTTGTGTGGCTAACTTTACTGATAAATTGTGTGTTTGGGTAGTGAAAATTGGAGCTTGTGGATATAGTGGTATCCATTAGTGATATTTTTTCAGACCTGTGCAACAATGGCCCACGATAGGTCACATTCTGTCTGGCTGAAGAGACACAGCCAGGAGAGAGAAGAAGCTTCCTTGTTCTTTCATTTGCCCCATGCCTGCCCTCTTCCCAGCAGATCCCGTTCTTGGGAGTTCTAGTGAGCAACAGAGGACTTTTCTACAGGATAGCTGCTGTCCGGCAAATCACTCCAGGTTTGTAATGGCTGTGATAAAGTTTCACAATCAAGGCAACTTACAGATGGGAGAGTCTATTTGTACTCATGGTTCCAAAGAATTAGAGGTCAGAACGATGGAGACAGCCTGGTGGGAGGCAGCAGGCATGTTGGCTGAGACAGGAAGGTGAAAGCTGAGAGCTCCCATCTTGAAGTATAAGCAAAGAGAATAAGCTGGAAGTCATCCTAGGCTTTAAACTCTCAACAGCTCCCACTCTGACCCTGGCCAATGATGAACTTCTTTCAGCAAGGCCACATGCCCTTAACCCTCCCAGTAGCTCCATCAACAGGGGATCAAGTGCTCAAATATTTGAGACTGTGGCAGGGTAAAAGGACAGGGGCCATTTCTTATTTGAACCAACAAAATGACTCTTGAGTTAGGGTGAATTCAGACAATAAACCCCACAACCACTGTCACAGAGGATTCCTCAAATCTAAGACCCCATGGATCAGCTAATACTTGTCAACTTCCTCCCTGACAGGGATATGGAAGTCAGGGTAGACATTCTTTCCTGACAGGGATACAGATGTCAGGGTAGACATTCCTCCCTGACAGGGATACAGAAGTTAGTGTAGACATTCCTTCCTGACAGGGATACGGAAGTCCATGTAGACATGTAGACATGTTAAGTGTCATTCTATGGCAATTCCATGTTCTGATATTTCTTTAAAGACACATGTATTTGCCGGGCGGTGGTGGCGCACACCTTTAATCCCAACACTCGGGAGGCAGAGGCAGGCGGATCTCTGAGTTCGAGGCCAGCTTGGTCTACAAGAGCTAGTTCCAGGACAGGCTCTAGAAACTACAGGGAAACCCTGTCTCAAAAAAAAGACACACGTATTTTTATTTTGTGTGTATTGGTGTTTTGCTCGCATGTAGGACTGTGTATCACATGTATGCCTGGTGCCCAGCAGAGGCTAGAAACAGGCATGAGATCTCCTGGGGTTGGAGTAACAGATGACTGCGAGCTGCCACGTAGGTGCTGAGAACTGAATCTTGGTCCTCTGCAAGAGCAACCACTGTTCTTAACCACTGAGCCATCCTCCAGCTCCCCTGATAGTAATATATAATGTTTACTCCTCTCTCTCTCTCTCTCTCTCTCTCTCTCTCTCTCTCTCTCTCTCTCTCTCTCTCTCTCTCTCTCTCTCTCTGCTTTGGCATTCTATTTTTTGCACAAAGCAGTTCAGGGTGAAGAACACAGAATACAAAGTTACATGTAGTACACTACATGTCTACTGGTTAAATGTCTTCTCTAGCAGAACGATATGCTATCATTAAAACACTTGTTAGGCAGACTTGCACCCCATCCAGAGGCAGGAGAGATAACTCAGGATGTGCTTTGTGGACCTAGAATGCTGACCACCTCATCTTCATCTCTAGGCTGAAAGATGAGCAGATGGAGTTTATTTCAAAGACCCTTCTCATCAACCTAAAACGCAGGACAGATGAATGCACTCACCGAAATGCCGAAATGGCAGTTTTTTTACTCTGGCTTCTTACTATGTCCACAGTTAATTATTAGACTGCAGTGATACCTATTGAACATGGGGTGTGTATCCCACGGGTCCTCTTAGGAGAGAGACTGTTCAACAGAGCACTCCTACCAGACATGGTTTCATCACCCCAGCATCTTGGCCAACTCTGCAGTGTTGACAGATCCAATAACGCCATTCTCGACCCAGTGTGGAATTCTACACTCCAGAGTCCTGTGACTGAGGCGGGTGTGTTTATGGGTACAAAGTGGACCCTCTGCCCGTAAATGAGGAATAGCATGCCACCTTGATCTCGTGGCTGTCATTAAGCCCTAGTTGAATACACTGCTTCAAGCTGCCTGTGCCCAGAGTCCAAGATTGCCTTTGGCAGGCAATCCCACCAATCAGAAGCTGTTGTAGCAGCTCTATTCCACAGAATCTTCGTCTCATCAGTAGAAGATTCCCATCCTGCACTCATCACCTGTCCCTAGAGCACCTTCCACACTGGCCCCCTCTGGCAATGCTGACTCTGCTCCTTTGTGAAGCCTAGCAGCTCCTGGACCTTATTTCCTTAACTTTAGGGCCATTAAGCCTTCCCACTTGACAATCTAACTAATTAACTTTGAAGTGATTTTCTCAATGCATCCCATAAAGAGAGACTGGGGGTGGAGCTCAGAAAAAAAAGACCATAGAATCTAGCTTTGAGAATCTTGTGGTGGGTGGCAGGAAGAAGGATTCAGTTCTCTGGGTGCTAAGGCAGCGTGCATCCTCTTGAGGACCACAGTGCTTGGCTGAGAATAGCAGCAATGACCTTGAGACATCCCTACTTGTTAAGATATTTGCACCTGGCAACTCGCCCCCCCCCCAGCTCTGTCATAAGGAGATCATCCTGGATGACCCGCTAGAGGGAGGGCTCCCAGGGATTGTTAGGTGGACCCCATGTTTCCATCTGTCTAGTATTTTGCAGCAGACATTTTTGATGGCTCTGCCCAAATCCTCGTGGCAATAAGTCTCTCTTGTGTTTGTCAGCCTGACTTTTTACTGGTAAGCAGGTTTGGCCAGATGATGGACTAAGGGCTTTTCCTGTATTCTTGTTAGGTCAGCAGGTTGTGCCTGCCCCTGGGTAGCTGAGTTCATGTCCCTGCTGGCAACCCTATGTAACTGACAGTAGGACTTGACAGATAAATACGCTATCCTGAGCCCTAGGTAAGGTAACATTAAGGTACAATTAACCACTCATCTTTTGGGAGGTCTTGGTATCCACTGTAAATTGACCAACAACATCCCTGCTAATGGCTGTTCTTGAGTGATCAGTCTCATATGGTATATATGAAAAAGCCCCAGCAGGGTCCCCACCTCAAAACACAAACCAGCTCTGCCTCTGTCCCTTAGGTTTCCTGTTTGTCTCTCCTTCCTTCTTCAAATCTGTCATGGATGGTGGCAAGTGTCCACATGTTGGCCTACTCCTGGGAGATTCTGAGCCATGTCTGTATCCAGTTATGGGGTGAGGATTTCCTGAAGTGATTTCTCAGATCTGCCAGGCAAGCAGGCCTCTCACCTTGCTCCTTCACTGGGGTCCAGGTTACACTATGTGAGACCTCCCTCATTCCCTCACACAAGAATCCTTCCTGATCAAATCTGCTTAGGCCAAATCCCACGACATGTCTGTTTTCTGAAGAGAGAATATTGCAATTTCTGCTTGCCCAGGGCAATTCTGAACACCCTTGCTAGTTATATGCAACATTTTTTTGATTTATGTCCATAGAGAACCCCAGAATAAGGCGTGTTAGGTGGAGTAAACTAACAGTCACAGCCTTAATTCAATTTTACAAAATCCATAGCAATTGGAAATAAATAGAAGGGGCCACAATACACAGTGCAGCATATTGTTTCATATGGCGACCGAGGAGAGTCTGTCTACCTCTCTGTAAGGGCACAGGCAGGGGTGGATTACTTCAAATAAATTTGTGGCCTGAAAAACTATAGATTTATGACCTCCATTTGGAAAGAAACCATTGTAAACAACACATAATAATTTGACTTATTAATTTAGAGTAGTATTTTTAAGCCTGTAAAATGAAAATTTCAGGGTATAAGACCTGTGTATTTTTGGCATTGTGAGCCCTGAGTCTAGAGTGTCGATGGGCCAGATCTATTGTTCTCATATACACAATTGTTTTCAATGTTTGTTTATAAGCTTCTAGAAATACCATGGAAAAAGGAACTGGCACTTTATCAACCCAAATACAAACACATAAAAACATGTACTATAGGTGTATATATTATATGTATATATATACATCATATATGTGTATACATATGTATATATGCATATATGTATATAGTCTTCATTTACTGTGTATTACCTACAGATAGACTGTTTAGTTCTTCATATAATGATGTGAATTGCCTTGACATTAACAGAGGTGTAATATGTAAGGAAGACATACAGCTATATTTACAATGTGCCTCAAAAGTTTCATAAGTTAAAGACATGGTCTCCCATTGATAGAGTTATTTTTGGGAAACGTTTAGTTAGTTGGACCTAGCCAGAGAAAGTAGGCCACAGAAGGATGACTCCTTGAGGACCATGTCCTGCCCTGGGCCCTTCCTTCCTCTTCCTCTGCTTCAAATCTGACCTACCATGCCAATCCTGCACGATGTTCTGCATCACCAAGGCCAGAAAGAATGGACTAGGGACTGGAGCTTTAAACTCCATCGCATCAGGCACCAAAACGAGTCTTTCCTTCTTGTGACTTGTTTCTCAGTCATTTTCATGGTGATAAAAAGTCTGAATGACACAAAGAACCGGTACCAGGAGTAGGACTGTTGTTGTGTCTTCCTGGCTTTGTGGTTGGCAGGCCTCTGAAACTGGTTTCTAGAGAGAATCTGGAAAAATACGGAGAAGCAGAATACAAAAAGCTCAGTATTCTTTAAGTGTTGTTTACTGGGGAATGCCACTGAGAGTTCAGAAGACCAGCATGCCTCTAAGCTGATCGTGCAAGCTCAATACCCCATGTTACTGTTTCAGAACTCTAGTAAGCTACATATGGCACAATCTACACCCTGTTCTCTTATGGTTTGAGTGTCTGAAACCATCCTGGCCAAATTCAGCAAAGGATCACCAGTTGTTCCTCACTGGGTTTTCCTCATCCGTCCCCCTTCTAAGTTTTTGATATATGCCAATCAATGTAATCTGTCAACCCCACAACCTTTCCCTGCCCCAGACTCTATTTCAGCATGTTTGCTTCTCAGTTTGGAACAGAAGCCTCCCTCCATTCTAGTACTTATCCATCGTGACTTCGGGTGCAACCTCAACACCTCAGTTCCATGGACTCCAGGATTCTCATTCCCCAGAAATTATTGATGGTACACATACACACAGACACACACAGACACACAGACACAGACACACACACAGACACACACAGACACACACACACACACACACACACACACACACACACCCCTCTTCAAAGTTGTAGCCGGCTCCATTTACAATGGAAGATCTGGATTAAATTAACATGGAATCTCTCTCTCCCTCTCTGTCTTTCTCTCTCCACCTCCTCTCTTTCTCCATACATGAAGGTATACAAGAAGATAATTTCAGAAAAAGTAGATGAATTGATATATTTTATAAATAAAATAATAAAGTTATTAAAGCCTTTAAAATTCTGTTGGTATTAGTAGAACTGTCTGAATTACAAATGATTAATGGTTTCTGAATTGTTAGCTTGATAGGTAGTGTTAACTGTCACCTTGACAGAATTAGAATCATCTGGGAGATGACCCTTTGGGCATACCTCTTGGGGTGATCTTGACTGCATTAACAAGATGACAGAACCTGTCCATTGTGAGTGGCACTACCCTCTTGTTGGGATCCTAAACTATGTAAGCAGAGAAGGAAGCTGAGCAGCAGCAAGTATTTGTTGCTCTCTGCTTCCTGACTGTGGAAGTGATGTAAGATTGAAGCACCTCCTGCCTTGACTTGCCCAACAAGATGGACTGTCCTGGAACTGAGACAGATTAAAGTCTTTCTCCCTTAAAAAAAACTTTTGCTAGAATATTTAATCACAGTATTCAAAGAAGAGAGTAAAATATTTTGGTAGAACCTTGTTCATTTGGCAAAAACCATGAATGATTCACTCTTGCCTTCTCTATGAAGAAGGCTTGGAGTAAGTAAGTGAATCAATAGTACAAATAAAACTCAACTACATAAGAGAAAAGGTTGTTTCTAAATAATACTGCTTATCAATTTACTATTTAATTAAAATTTAAATGTGCATCTAAATTAACACCAGTGTGCATTCTTCATGCTATGTAAACATTCCACCACCCAGCTCCAGAGCTATGATTTAAATCAGCTAAAGCAAACTCTAGCTTTCTAATTATTCTGACCTTTATTTATCTTAATAAATAAACAAAGGTTCCAGAAAATATATTAAACCACCATTTGCAATGTTGCAAAGTTAGAAAAATATTTATATTTACCATTTGTATATTTTATTAAATTTGCTATTTGACAATTTTATATACATATTTTTAATGAATATTTATTACTGTCACTCTCCTTCTCTCATCTCCCTTCTAGATTGATTGAGCGTCCTTCCTTCCTATCAACTCCCTTCCCCATGTTCGTGCCCTTTTGTTCTGTTCTATAATCCAATGACTTGAACCGGGGCTGTCTGTGACCACAGGGCCGTATCTGTTGGAGTCTGGTGGGTTCTGCAGTGGGTACACAATGGAAAATGATGACTAGCTCTTCCCCAGAATCCATTTGTATCCCAGAGATCATCAGGGAGGAGTAGGGCTGTATGGGTCCTTCTCAGACCTATAGTGAACTTTGACAAGCTATGAAAAGTTGAATTTGGGCATTGTCCCATGCTTCCGATGCTAAGCATTATCTTGCAAGAGACAGCAGGTTGATTGGGGCTGAGTGGAAGTTCCTGGGAGCAACAGTGGTTTTTTTGTTTGTTTGTTTGTTTAGACCCTAAGAAGAATGTTTGCAGTGTCCCAGTCCACCAGTCCTGTGTAAGTAACAGTATGAAGGAAGAACTCACCACTTGTTTTGGTAAATCAGCCTATTTGGTCTTACTGTGGCAAATGGTTACTCAGAGGAAAAAAGTAGGCTGAGTGCTTGACTGTGAAGCTTCAATTTTGTTTCATGGGCAAGAGGCAGGAAGGTGTTGGAGGAGGCTGCTTGTTCATCCCAGCCATCCAGAACCAAGATAACCACACAGAAACTATGTTAATTAAAACACTGCTTGGCCCATTAGCTCTAACTTCTTATTGACTAACTCTTTCTTTCTTTTTTTTTTTTTTGTTTTTCGAGTCAGGGTTTCCCTGTAGTTTCTAGAGCCTGTCCTGGAGCTAGCTCTTGTAGACCAGGCTGGCCTCGAACTCAGAGATCCGCCTGCCTCTGCCTCCCGAGTGCTGGGATTAAAGGCGCACGCCACCACCGCCCGGCCCTTGACTCTTACATCTTAATTTAACCCATTTCAAGTAATCTGTGCATCACCATGAGGTCATGGCCTACCAGCAAAGTTTCAGCATGTCTGTCTCCAGTGGCTCCATGGTTTCTCTCTGACTCTGCCCTTCTTTCTCCCAGCATTCAGCCTCGTTTCCCTGCCTACCTAAGTTCTGCCTTCTATAGGTTCAAAGCAGTTTCTTTTTTCATTAATGGTAATCACAGCACACAGAGGGGACTCCCACATCACCTTCCCTTTTCTGTTTAAATAAAAAGGAAGGTTTTAACTTTCACATAGTAAAATTATATATAACAAAATAGGTATCAAATAAGAATTATAGTTACAATATTTATATTTACTTTATTTTTTATTACAACTAAGGAAAACTATAATTATAAATTCTTCAACTCCATCAAAGACTTCAGAAGGATGTGATATTACCTAAGTAAACAGGAACTTCCAAAACTCTAAAATTAACAGAGACATCTCGCTGTCTAGACAGTCACAGTCACCCAAAGTTTTTCTGTATCATTGGGGTATCCATCTTCAGCTTACAGGCCCATAGTATCCAACAGACATTTCCACGAAGCAGGAAATTTCAAAGACAGTTTCACCTATATTGGCAGTTTGCCAGTTATGTTCTTTTATATCCTGCAGAATGTCTAGTAGAGTCTTTTATGAAGCAGGAACCCTGAAGGACCATCTCACCTTTAG
Organism: Arvicola amphibius; assembly: GCF_903992535.2. NCBI lineage: Eukaryota > Metazoa > Chordata > Mammalia > Rodentia > Cricetidae > Arvicola > Arvicola amphibius. Next base: position 147,170,129 of record NC_052048.2, read on the forward strand.
GCAAGTTCAGTAGTCATTTCTCTTTGGATCCTACATGTCCTGTCAAGCAGTCCAGGCAAGAGCAGTTTCTTGCCCAAATGGCTAACCAGCTCCATAAGGAGCCTCTTCAATGCCCATCATCCTCTTGAAATAGCTTGGTGCTGCCAGGAGCAGATGTGTCTCACTGTCATGAAAAGTTCTTACTTTTTAAAATATTTTAAATGCCATATTCTGAAGGTCTCTGAAAGATTTGAAGAATACCTATCTAACTGAAATATATCTCTGTATATCTAGAAAACTGAACTAACATGACCAGAAGCTTGACTATTATAGATGACTCTCTATTAATCTATATTTCTTACTTAATTATACATTACATTTTTAAATGAGCTAGACAAACACAATACCTTTATGAAGAGCAGAAATATATATATATAACAAAACTGACCTTAAATTTGTATCAATAAACCAAGATCCATATCAATGCAAATCTTTATAGCATATCCTCCTTTAAATGTAAACAAAGGCTTATAAAAATCTTTGGGAATATGGGCATAGTTTCTCTAAACTGCTTCCTGCTGTTTATTGGGCAAAGTAATTTTTTAGGGGTGTTCAAGGCAACTTTTTAAGGGGTCTTGATCCATCAAACCATATTAATCTGGAAGCAATCCACAGGTTCTTATCCTCTGTGGAAACAAAAGAAGAACCTCTTATCCAAAGCAACATATCCTTAGACCCAAATTTTGAAGACAAGATACTTTTAAAGAATATATGGTAGTTTAGGTTCCCAGAATCAAATGTCTCTCTGTAGTCAAAAAATTTAAAGAAAACACAATAATATACATAATCCAGACTCTCTGTGTATATTCCATCTTTATGTGGCTTATTCTTTTTTACTCTTTTTAATCTATGACTGTCTGTACTCTGTCTCTTTAAAGACTTTACCTTTTTTTGTAAAATCATTTACTTCATTTTATGACTGTCCATATTATTTTTCTTCTCTCTCCCAAGCCTATGTACATATTTTTCAACACTGTGACCCATTTAGAGATCTACATCTGTCTGGATCTGTTTTTATTATGTATCTGTAAGCCTTTTCTGATCAAGACAGCTTCTTAAAATGCTAAGCCCTTCTTAAAAACTTAAGCTGAGTCATTGCTATCAGTAATATGGCATTTCCTGCTTGTCCTACCCAGTCTAGCACAGCAGAGCTGCTTGCTGCCTCTGAGAGCCATGCACAGTGCCCCACTTCCAGGCACACAGCCTATCCAAATTGCCATCAAGTAAGCTGCAGTACACTGCTCACAAACCCCATTCAAATATTTGGTCTCCCAAAAGAGCCAGAGGTCACACTTGCAGCACAGCCCAGAACGCCTGCATTTTCAAATAGCGTGGCTTTTTTTTTCTGTTGCCACTGAGTCAGGAAAACCTCTCTTAAAAGAGCTACAGCATGCTGCCAGCAAACAGCAAAAAGCTGCATTAAACTCTATATTTTCATGTCTAGAATTCCTTTTCAAGCTATCTCAGGTTTTTTAAATAGATTTAGTTGACCACATTGGCATGCCAATTTGTTGGGGGGGAGGATGCTAGTTTGTTCTCATCTGCTTAGCCCCCAAATAATTATACAGAAACTATATTAATTCAAATACTGCTTGGCCCATTAGCTTTGACTTCTTATTGACTAACTCTTACCTCTAAATTTAATCCATTGTAAGTAATCTGTGAATCACCACGAGGTCATGGCCTACCAGCAAATTTTCAGCATGTCTGTCTCCAGTGGCTCCATGGCTTCTCTTCTGCATTAAGCCTAGCTTTCTCTGACTTCCTAAGTTCTGTCTTGCTATAGGTCCAAAATAATTTCTTTATTCATTAATGGTAATCACAGCACACAGAGGGGACTTCCACATCAGGAAGGTGCTAGTAGCTGGTACTTCTTAGCATGAAGGGAAAGTGTCCTTTGGGGTCTCTTGTCCCAGTGTATCTGCAGCTTCAGCACAATTTTGGTTTTGTTCTGAAGGTTGAAATATGAGCCCTTAGGAGACAGTTGACTATGTTTTTCTACTCTGGGTTTTCTAGTATCAGCTATCTAGTGAACTCCACAACCCAGGGTTAATGATGCTACTAGCCGTGGCCTGTATGGGAAAGTCAAGCACACAACTGTGAGAAGTAAGGCATTGTGAACACAAAAGAGCATGGCGACACTTGCCACCAGAGCCACCAGAGCCTATTTCTGTGTATCCCAAGGGACTTGTCATCATCACTTTGATCTGTAAGGGTGGAGCTTCAGGTCCAGTAACAATTATCCATAATAATTGATAACTAAGCTTGAAAAGACACTGATTGGAATATTGGTTGAGAACTTTGCTGTTTAACATGCAAGGTGAGTAAAAGTGCTTGCTCTGCAAACATATGTAGCTAAGTCTGAAATACCAGTACACACATACAAAGCTGGGTATGGTCGCATGTCTTTATAACCTCACATTGGCAGGTGGAGATAGCTGGATCCAGAGAGCTTCCTGGTCATCCAGCTTAGCCACAGGGGCAAGTTTTCAGTTCACTGAGAAACCATTTTTCAAGGTCATTATATAGACCGTGGTTGAGGAAGACACTCAGTGTCTTACTCTGGTCTCTTCATGCCTAACATACAAGGATATGTACACCTGTAACATTCATGTGCATGAAACATACACATGTATAAAACACATGTTTGAAATGATGTGCATTTATTTTTAAGAGCAAAAACACAGAATGCTGAGGATGAGTGTGGAGTCACATCTCAATCATCTGTGATGGAAGCGAAAGCAACATCTCCTGGAGACTGCAGATTATGTAAAATTGGAGAGACATTAGACTAGGTTCTTTTACTTCTTTTAACTTTTTTATGTATACATATGTGTGCATGTATCTTGATCATACTTCTCCCCACTCCCTGCAACTCTGCCTCTCTCACATTCCCCTCCCAACCTCATGTCCTTGATTTTTTTCTTTTTATTGTATCATCATTACTCTGTTGAGTCCTTATCATTCTTGTTTTGGTGACTCTGTGCCCCATGCTTCCTGTACAACTTCTTTCTCTGTTGGCACAGAGGCGTTGTGTGGGTGGACACTGATAGCTCTGAGGAACTCCTTTGCACAGGACTGAGTACCCACATACTGCTCATTGTGGTGCATGTTTTAACACAGCCCCACAATTTCCCACATGCCTACAGTATCTGTCTAGTCCCGAGAGCCTTGCCACTGACCCTCCAGGAAGCAGCAAGCTTTGTGCATCTTCCTTACAGCACTGCACAAAGAGAGGATGAGGATTTTGTTTTTGTGAGAATGGCATCCTAGTTTGCCTCCTATAGCTGTGATAAAGACCATGACTGAAAGTAAGTTGGGAAAGAAAGGTTCTATCTCATTCTACAGATTACCATCCATCACTGCAAGTGCCCTTGCCAGGCGAGGCATTGTGAAGGTGGCCAGAAGACCAAGAAGGCCACTTCCAGTTAGCAGAGAGTTTAAAAGGGTAGAGACAATCCTGGAGGCTGGGACTGAAGCTGATACTATGGAGAAACTGCTGACTGGCATGTTCTCCAAGACTTGCTCATTTGTTTTCTTTTACAACCCAGGACCAACTGTCCATACAGGGCCAGGTCTTCCCATATCTATCATTACTGAATTTCATGCCCCCACAGACGTGGCTACAAGCAAACCTGATAGAGGCAATTCCTCAACTAAGTTCTTTCTCCCCAGATGACTCTAGTCTGTGTCAACTTGACAAGAAGACTAACCAGCACAAATGGACTTTTCCAGATGGAAAAAGAAGAGTGGGGATATTGATGGGATGGGAGGCAGTCTAAAATGTCATCATCAAACAGAAAAGGAGACATATTATCATTTTCATATTTAAAATTTTCAGATTTGGGCCATTGATTCAAATCATTTCTCTCTTTCCTGTGCATATGAACAAACTTTAAACTCAAATTGTACATAAAAACTACATCAGTACGACAAGTGATCATGATTAATGACAAGTTATGGTAGCAGCTGTCCAGTCTGCCTGGTGTAGTCCACATTAATAAAGGACATACCCACTGGGAACTGGGCACTGGGCACCTGGGTAAACTGCAGATACAGTTTTCCTAAATGGCCATGACCCTGGCAATCCCAGGGATCTCATGATGGTCAATCAGCCACACAAATATTAGTAAGCAGATATCTAAAGCACAGTAATCACAAGTCACAATGCAGCATGAAGGAAAACAAGCAAGGCACTTTGCAGCAGTGTTAACAAGGGCAAAACCACGGGAGACCCCCATTTGAAAAGAGGTCTTTGAATAAATACTTAACTGGATACTCCAGAAAGCCATGCGTGTTGACCCAAACTGTTAAAAGTTGGTCAAAGAGCTTCCTGGGCAGTGATGGAAAACTGAAGCATTATGGGTGAAGGAGAGAATGTAGCCTAGCAAGCAGCTTGTTTAGTTAGGGTCTCTATTGCCATAAAAAGACACCATGACCATGGCAAAACTCATAGGAAAAACATTAAATTAAGGGGACTCACTTACAGTTTCTGAGGTTCAGCCCATTATCATCATGATGGGGAGCATTGTGGCATGCAGGCAGATGTGGTGTTGGAGTACTGAGAGTCCTGCATCTTGCAGGCAACAGGAAGAAATCAACTGAATGCCATACTGACTGAAGCTCGAGAAAAAAAAAAACCTCAAAGCCCACACCCACAGTGATACACTTCCTCCAAAAAGGCCACACCTCCTAATAGTGCCACTCTTTTTGGGAGGCCATTTTCTTTCAAATGCCACATTTCACTCCCTGGCCCCAGAAGACTTGCATCTATAACAAAATGCAAAACTCCATTCATTCTGACTTCAAAAGTCCTCATAGTCTGTAACAGTTCCAAACTTGGTTCAAAATTCAAAGTCTCTTTTGAGACTCATGCAATCTCTTAACTGTAATCCCCTGTAAAAAAATTAAAATTGAGAAGCTGATCACATACTTCCAGCACAGGATATGCATTACCATTCCAAAATGCAGAAAATGGAGCATAGAGAGGAAATACTGAACCAAAACATGACCAGAAACCAGGTGGGCAAACTCCAAATTTTGCATCTTCATGTCTGATGTCAAATGTTCTCCACATTGTCAATTCCATTTAACTTTGTTTAGTGTAACATGTTTCTTTTTCTTTGGCTGGTTTCACTTCCTGTTAGCAGCTCTCCTCAGCAGGTATCCCATGAGTTTGGCATCTCTAACATCTTGGGTTCTGCAAGGAAATCCAAGTTTCAACTTCACAGCTTCGTGCAGTGGCCTCTCTACCAATCCTCCATTCAGGGACACCCCTGACACACGACTGGCCTTGGTGGCTTTATTTCATAACTTTTTTCTTCTGTCCTTAATTCTAAACCCAGAACCACGTGACCAAAGCTGCCAAGTTCTGCTGCCTTCTGGGGCTAGACCCTGGTTCCCTCACTCAATTACATCTTCACCAGCTTCCTGTCCTTAATTGCCTAAGCTTGGTTGTCCTGAAAATTGTTCTGTAGACCAGACTGGCCTCAAACTCAGAGATCTACCAGCCTCTGCCTTCCCAATGCTGGGATTAAAGGTGTGCACAACCACACTCAGCTCTAAGCTTTTCTTCAGTTCCTTTCTACAAGTTGGAAACTTAGCTGAGTAGGATCTTTCCAGGAGGTTGTCACTCCCTTTATTCCATTTCTTAATCCTTTTATCTCCTTAAATAGAGGAGTTAGCTCCATTCCACTTTCTGGTGCTCTTTTCTCCTCAAAATTTAATTTTGTAATTTACCTTGCTCAGCTTGTTCCTTTTCATTATAAGTCATCATTAGAGTTACCACTAATACCCACATGAGAGAGTCTATACTAGGCTGCTTTGAGATTTTTCTCTGCCAAGAAAATTAATCCAAAACTCTTCACCTTAACCTCAGGAAGGCTCTTTGGACAAGGGCAGAAAGTAGCCACTTTCTTCACCAAAATAATACAAGAACGATTTCTAGGCAACATACTGAAATTCTTCTCTGAAACCTCTTGAGCCAGCTCCTAACATTACAAATCATTATCAGTACCATTGTCTTCCATGCTCCTACTAGTATGGCCCATCAAACAGTGCGTAAAGCATTCTAGTGCTTTCCTAATCCAAAGTACCAAAGTCCACATTACTCCAAACAAAAGCATGGTTAGGTGTATCACAGAAATACCCTAATCCCTGGTACAAACTTCTGCCTTAGTTAAGGTCTCTATTGCTGTGAAGAGATACCATGACCATAGCAAATCTTATAAGGAAAATATTTAATCGAGGGGACCACTTATATATACTCTCAGAGGTTCAATCATTATCATCATGATGGGGAGCACTGAGGCATGCAGGCAGCCATGAGTACTATATCTTACAGGCAACAGGAAGGAAGTCAATTGAATGTCATACTGACTGAAGCTTGAGAAAAGAAATCTCAAAGCCTGTTCCCACAGTGACGCATTTCCTCCAATAAGACCATACATCCTAATAGTGTCACTTCCTTTGGGGGCCATCATCTTTCAAAGCACCACACAGCTACATAGGACTTCTGTTACTAGGACCCTGCAACTTCAAGATATGAGTCCCCTCTTCCCAAATTGCCCTCTGCTTCAAAGGCAGAGAAGTGGCAGGTGACACACAAATCGAGGGAATCTGAGAGGTGTAGGAAGTACCAAATAAGATGTGCGTCTCTGTCTTAGTCTCTATTGCTGCAACAAAACCTGTAACCAAAAAGCAAGTTGTGGAGGAAAGCATTTATTAGGCTTACACTTCAACATTGCTGTTCATCACTGAACCAAGTCAGGACAGAAACTCACACAGGGAAGGGCTGTGGAGACAATTGCTGAGGCCATGGAGGGGTGCTGCTTACTGGCTTGCTTCCTTCCCATGGCTTACTCAGCCCACCTTCTTATAGAACCCAAGACCAGCAGCCTAGGGATGGTAACCCCCACCATGGACTGGGTCCTCCTCCACCGATCACTAAATGAGAAAATGCCTTACAGCAGGAGGCATTGCATGAGCTGAGTCTCCTTCCTCTGATGACTCCAGCTTGTGTCAAGCTGACACACAAAACCACCTAGGATCTTCTCTATGAAGGATAAGTGTGCAAACAAAACAGATGTCAAGCTTTAATTAAGGCGAAAACTCCATTCTCCTGAACTCTAGGGAGACAAGAGTAGCAGGGCAAAGCAGCTAAAACTCAGTTTCTCTGCCTAGGTTGGGTGTGGGGGAAGGGTGTCGTGAAAGTGGCCAGTTCAGACCAGGGACTCCACTTCTAGTTAAAAACGACTTTTGGGGCTGGAGAGATGGCTAAGAGGCTAGGAGAACTGGCTGTTTTTTTTTTGTTTTGTTTTGTTGTATTTCTTTTTCAGAACCAAGAGTCAGTCCCTAGCACACACATGACAGCTCACAGCCCTCTTAACTGCAATTCCAGTAGACCCAAAGCCCTCTTCTGGTGGCCTCCACAGGCAGCAGGCACTCACGTGTGTGGTTGATACCAGCAACAGAGGTGATCGTATGCTTGCACTATATGGACTGTGGGACTTGAAGGGACTCTGGCCAACTTGAGTGTGGTGAGCATGGCTATGGCAGGCCTTGCTCTTTTCCCTTATTCTCTCTGCCTTCCTAAATACTATTAGGTTACATTCCTAGAGCTCAACAACAAGGTCTGTTCCCTTATTTCTCCTCTCGAGGCTGACTACCAAGGTCCAGTTATTAAAGTATTAAAGTCCAACAATCAAAAGCCCCCTTTGGTTCACCTAATTAACATGCCCAGTCAAAATACACCACCCCATCCTAGCCCATTCTGCCAAAGACCATCCTGTTCCTCCACCTCTTAAATATTGTGCCTGAAGGTTATGTGCTGCTGGTTTCCTGCCTGAGTCAGAAAACAGCCACTTAAACTTTTCTTCCCTGCTTAATAAATGATCTCTCTGTGGAAATGGGTGTTTGAGTGTGGTTTGTACATAATCTGGGGTTCAGAAGGGAGCCCCTGCTGTGTGAGAGTCTCCTTCAGGCATGACCAAGTGCAAAGGGCCTGTTTGATAGGGCCCACACTGCTGTGTATGGATGTGCACGATCATTTGTACCTGGTTGGAGGCAGCACAGAGAGGTGGAAATAGCCACTGTGTGTCATTGCCATCGGTTTGATCTCTAGTCCTGTAGTTGGTGACAGGCTGCCCAGAAATTCTCATTACTTAGGGAAAAGTCAGGGCTTGGGAATCTGCTACCTCATTCCCAACATGCCCGCCTCCTACTGGCGTCAGTGGGATGGAAAAGAGGATGCCAGTCAGACTTGTCACTACTCCCACCTGTGCCCCGCTCCCAGCAGGAAGATGCGCTGACTCATAATATACTACTTCTTGGTGGCAGGCCACCCACCTGATAAAGAAGATGACGAAGAGGATGCAGGCTGCTGACACACTCTGATGTCCACAGAATATTTTTAGAAATTATGTTCTATGCCAGGAACCAGGGAAGTCACAACAGGAGGGAAGCTATTGGAAAGGATCCAGCCCAAAGACAGCTCAGCTGGTGGAACTCTAAAACAAGAATTTTAAGACAATGACTATAAAATGTTTCTAGGGGTGCTATAAGTTAATTCAGTTGGGAAATTGTTTGCCACATAAGTATGAGTATGTACTTCAATCTCCAGAATCCATGTAAAAAAGCCAAGATATGGGTCATGAGCCTATAATTCCAGCTCTAAGGAGGCAGAGACAGAAGGGACTCTGGGGTGAGCTGGCCAGCCAGTGTACCCTACTAGATGAGGCCCCAATCCTAATCAGAGACTCTGTCTGGATCAAATAAGGTGGATGGCCCCTGAGAAACAACGCCAGAGGTGCCCTCTGACTCCTCATGCATACACATGTGTGCAGATGCATCTGTATGTACATCTGCACCCACAAAATACACCCGTGCACAAGTGCTTTGGTACGGAACTACCTGTTGTGGGAGATTTGCTTGTGTTGCCACTCCAAGACTGCTAATGGAGTCAGACCTCGGTCCAGAGGGAGGAGTCCACACTATGCTGGCCAGAGTGGATTATAGAGTTTTCTGGTGGACTCAGAGGAAGCTAGAGGGACACACAGGAGGAATAAGAGGAACAAGAGGAATAAGAAGCCTAAGGAAATGTATAGCTTCTTTGATTGGAAGGATAGAGAAGAAAACAAGCGATCTTTCCTCTGTTGCTCAGAGGACCTCTCAGGTTTATCCCTAATATTTAACTCCTGAATTTTACTTTTTAATAAAACAATAAAAGAAGTCACAATATCCAGCATCCAGTGTGGGATCTTAGTTCATGCAAAAGCAGCATGAACTTGCCACTGCCACAGTGACAGCCAGCGGTGGTTTCTTTGCCCTCCCTGGCAGGCTGCTCAATCTCTTTGTCTCTTCTCACACAGCTTCCTGACCATTTGGATTTCTCCTATAGACCACCCCCACTCCCCACACTGCACATGAGCAGTCACAGGGGACCCCAGCCCATGGCTTGGGGCACCACACTATGCCTGCCTTCTCTGATGGCACAGTCTAGCATCATCAATGCAGCTCTGCCTATGCTGTCAACATCAGCAGATCTGGTGAGACACCTGGGAATTCATAAAGGGGAAATTAGCTTTTAATCAAAGGGGGATCTTTCCCATGTTAAGATTCAGAAATATCACAATTCAGGCAGTTAGGACTCTGTTTAGTGCTACTAAGCCTGGCTTGCAAATAGAAAAAATAAATGAGATGATAAACCACTTCACTGGGATTGAAATGATACTGATTTTAATTAATATCAGTTTGGTAATTGATATTTTATCCTTAAAAATGGTTTGATAACTGTCAAATATAAAAATTTGACTAATAAGATACAAACCTTAGGAAGACTTACTATTGATAAGATGCAAGCTTTAGAAAGACTTACTACTGATAAAATTCAAGTCTTAGACTTACTAACGAAAATAATAAAAAAATTTACTGATAAAATACAAGCCTTAGAAAGACATGGTAATGAAAAAGAAAAATATTCAAACAGAATATTCAGAGCAGAATCTACCACACGTTGCATTATGAAATTGAAGAAAAGTGGCCCAAGGTTATTAGAAAACCAACTTTAGCTTATTCAGTCACAATACGAGAATGACCACCAGATAATATGCAGCCCCAAGGCTATGCACAAGTTGACTGGAATGTGATAGAAGTTTTAGATTTGAAGGGATTTAAAGAAGCAGTTGGTTCATATGGTATGTATTCACCCTATGTGAAGCAGATGTTAAATTCATGGGCAACTTGGAACAGAACTATACCACAAGACTGGAATGATTTAGCTACATCAATATTTGAAGAGAGTCGTCAGTTACAATGGAAAACATGCTGAAGAAAGGAAGACAAGGTCATAAACAATAAGGTAGGCTAGGGGTATAGAAATTTCCCAAGACCAGCCCCTTGGTGGAAGTCAGTATGCTGATTTTTAAGTCACTTTAGATCTGATGAGCACACCTTGGCTCTATGTTGTATTGAAACTTTGAATGTTTGATACAGGGTTGAAGGATCAGGAAAGAGGATAGTTATTTACTTAAAATATACAAGGCCCAAAAGAAGGCTTCGCTGATCTTTTTTTTTTCAAAGATTGACTTGCACTATAAACAAAATAATATAAGATCCAGAAGCTAGGCACATATTAACTGAATCTTTGGCTTCTGAAAAAGCTAATTAAGAATACAAAAGGTGATTAGACCTTTAAAGGCAAGAATGGCACCAACAAATGAATGGTTTAGAAATATGGCTGAGAATAGATCTCAGGCTTATGATGCTGCTATGATGGAAGTAATTTCTAGAAATTTTAAGAAAAATCAAAATGTCATTCGTTTTAATTGTGACAGACAAGGTCATTTGAAAAGAGATTGTAGCCGGGCGGTGGTGGCACATACCTTTAATCCCAGCACTCGGGAGGCAGAGGCAGGCAGATCTCTGTGAGTTCGAGGTCAACCTGGGCTACAAGAGCTAGTTCTGGGACAGTCTCCAAAAGCTACAGAAGAAACCCTGTCCGAAAAAAACCAAAAGAAAGAAAAGAAAAGAGATTGTAGACAAGATGTTCCTAGAAACAATTATTATTCTAGAGGTAGTCCAAGCCTTCTGGAATATACAGAAGGTGTGACAAATGGCTGGATTTGAACTAATGAATACAGGTCAACAAGGGACAGGCAAGGTAACCCTTAGCCATTGGGAAATGATCCAATGGGTTTTCAGCAGACTCCAGATTCAATTTTGGCTCAATCATTCCCTGTCAGCATTGGAGAAACTCATCCACAGAACATTTAAAAGACTTAATACCTGTTGTTAAAAAACCACACTTCTCTGGATGTGACCAAAGACAGAGCAAAAATGAAAAAATAAGATAATAAATATTTTTACAAACCAATGACCAAGGCTAAAAAACACCTATAAATGGCATTAAAACTGAACATTTGGTAGACACAGTTGAAGATGTAACAAAGAGTTCATCAAAATCTTGGCATCTATCTTGGCCTCTTACAGAGGTAAATTTTCAACTTCTTGGGATTGGAACTTTATCTCAGGTAAAATAAAGTACAAGATGGGTGGTCAAGTATATAGGACCAGAAGACAGATTATAAAATTAACACCATATGTAGCTAGCATAGCAATGAATTTATAAGGATATGATTCATTGTAGCAGTGGAAAACATAGATTAGCATTCCTCTAATCTCAGAAAAAAACATAAAATAAAGAAACTTGTAACATGTGGGCCTCCTTGTTGGGGTTTCTGTTCTGCCCAGTTCCTACAGCTGGCAAGTCCCAAAGAAATTCACATAGAGATCTATATTAATGATAAACTGATTGCCCTATTAGCTCAGGATTCTTATTAACTCTTGTAACTTATATTAGTCCATTATTCTTATCTATGTTAGCCACATGGCTTGGTATCTTTTTCAGCGGGGCAGACAGGTCACACCTTCCTTCTTTGGTGTCTGGATAGGACTTGGGAGGAATGGGCTTTCTCCTTCCCAGAATTCTCCTGTTCTCATTGTCCTGCCTCTACTTCCTGTCTGGTTGTCCCGCCTATACTTCCTGCCTGGCTACTGGCAAATCAGCATTTATTTAAAACATAATTGACAGAATACAGAATTGTCCCACACCAGAAACTTTTGAGAAAAATATTAAATGGTATTATTAAGAACATTTACAGAGCATTCAGGCTGTACATAAGCATGGCACAACAGCTGGTGGTCTGTCAAGAATGTAAACATCCTTACCTTTAAAATAGTTAACTGACAACCTGTGTGGGTGGTACAATGGCCTTTACCCTCAGAAAAATTACAGACACTAGAAGAGATCATACAAGAGCAGACAGATTCTCAACATATCGAAGAATCAATGAGTCCTTTGAATTCTCCTATATTTGTTATTAAAAACAAACTGGAAGATGAAGAGTGTTAACAGATTTAAAAACCATAAAATGATGATCTAGTCAATGGGCTCTTTACAGTCTGGAATTCCCTTGTCTTCTTTATTGCCTAAGGATGATCTATTATATAGATTGATTTCAAAGACTGCTTTCGAACTATGCCTTTACAAGAACAGGATAAAGAAAATTTTTGCTTCATAGTGCCTACCTATAATTCTTAGCCTGTTAAAAGATATCAGTGGAAAGCTATTCCACAAAGGATGTTAAACAGCACCACCTTATGCCAGTATTTTGTACAGAAGCCATTGGAAATATATCCCAAGAAAATTATCAGCTGAGGCTGAGAGAGAACTGGCTTTGGTAGATAAGAAATTACAAGATGAGTTTCTAGATCATTTGGATACAGAGCTTGATTGTACCCTGGTCATACTACCTGTGATGTATTTCCCCACAGGAATTTTCATGTAGAAAGAAGATAATACCTTAGAATAAATATTTTTAACACAAACACTGTAAAAAAAATTTAAAGAGCTATGTAGAAAGGTTTCTGAACTGTTTCTGAAAGGAAAATTGAAACTTCATCTATTAGGAGGAATAGACCCAAAAATAATTGTGCTATCTTTTTAGCAACAAATATCACAAAAGCAAGAGATTTCCATTTATAAAGAAAATTAATTGGATACTTCCTCACATTGTATGGGGTAACACCAATTTCTGGAGCCCCTACATTCTTTTTTTTTTTTTTTTGGTTTTTCGAGACAGGGTTTCCCTGTAGTTCCTAGAACCTGTCCTGGATCTAGCTCTTGTAGACCAGGCTGGCCTCGAACTCAGAGATCCGCCTGCCTCTGCCTCCCGAGTGCTGGGATTAAAGGTGTGCACCACCACCACCTGGCTACAATCTCTTTTCAAATGACCTTGTTTGTCACAATTAAAATGAATGACATTTTGATATCTAATTGAACATTAAATGATATGATTAATATGCAGAAATAGTTTATAAAGACCCCTAGATATCAGTTGCACAATGCTTTAATAAGTTTAATTTTTAAATACTAATGAGAAAGGTGTAACAGCTGCAGAGAGACATTAAATAATGGAAAAGGCTACCTAATTAAATCATCCTGAATAATTGAAAGATGTGTTGACCTCAGAATGAAAACTAAGATATGTTATGTTGGAGAAGAGGTTTTGCTTTTGTTTCCACAGGAGAAAGAAAGCTATGGATGCCATCATGATTAATAAATATTAGATTCAAGTAGAAGAGATTCTTGATAAGGAGAGACAATAGTTCATCAAACAGTGCTCCCAAACTAACTTATAAAGCTAAAAAATATGTCTTTCATTTGATCAGACATAATCTTCCAAAAAGGGAATCTCCACAAAGTTCGGGTTGGAAAAGTTTTTTTTTTTTTGTCTTTTCAGAAGACTAAAACCATCCAACAAAAGAATCTGAAGACCACTGGACAAATAAGACATCTGAAGAGGATGAATCATCCAGAGAAATGTCCCAAGGCAAAGAGTAATTTATTTAATTGCAGAGCATATTTCAAAAAGGAAAAAAAGAAATAAATCTTCTTATAATGTTTGTTTCTGCTATTATGTAAGGCATACAGTCTCTTTGTAGTTCCTACTCAATTAAAACTTATGCTGGCTTTGGACTTAGAGCATGGTTCTCTCCTTCTTTAAACTCAAGCATACTTGTTAAAGGAAAATCCAAAATCTCTGTCTCATGTCAGAAGAGCCACCCAGTATGGGACAAAAAAAGCGAAATTAAGGGACTTTTCTATTGCCATTAATCTCATAATCCTTTGGTTTTATTTTGACTCTTTAAAACTTTTCTTAAGGTATAAATATTATCTCAATTTTTAAGATTATATATATATTTAAAGTATTAAATAATTCTATAAATAGGTTTCATCTAGCTTCCTATATGTGTTTTCAGGTTTGAGTTAGGAATTAAGTTTGTGTACTCTGAATGCATTTAATAGATTATAGCCCTATAACATCTTTGACATATGCTACATATTACTCTTAAAAAGTTTAAGTTCTCTTCAGTGACCTGTGACCATTCTTAACAGTGACCTTTGACGTCTCCAAAAGGATGATGAGGCCCCACAATAATGAATCTACCTGGATTGTGGTAATGGCACTGAGCCTACAAACACTACTGAAAGATCACCTTTGAACTAAAAATGCTCAGGACAACCTTGATGAGGTTAGCTAACATGGTCCAGCCTCATAGACTACTCTAGTCAGGACTTCAGATAAGCCCTGTACTTTCCCATCACACTGAGACTGGAGTACAGCTAGTTCTCACAGGACTTGCTCTTTATCTCAACTTTTCAAGGTCCCCTAAAGATGCCATTACCCCCAGACAATTTGAAATAATTTAAGAACATGACTCCTATATTCCCAAGTGGTAGGGTGGCTGGTTTTTGGTCACTTGGGGGATGTTTGTCATCATTTAGGGGGGTTTGTCACAAGTTGTTATTAGTCATGGTCAGGAAGTAAATTAGACATAGTCATGTTAGGTATGTTTTCAAGATCAAGAAGATAAATTTTAAATAGATCATCTTCAAACACTTCAGAGACATACAGAATGGCTTATCTGAGTAAAGTCAGGCAGGAAATCAGAACAGAGATATATAGAGAGAGTAGGTGGAGTCAGAGAGATGCCATGTAAATGCTGAAGGAGGCAGACACCATGTGGCTGCCCAAGAAGCAAGAAGTAACAAACCATGAGCCTCATGGTAAAATATAAAATAATAATAGAAATGAACTAATGTAAGATGTAAACACTACCTAGAAATATACTTAAGCTATTGGCCAAACAGTATTGTAATTAATATAGTTTCTGTGGGATAATTCAGGTATGGGCTTCCATAAAACAAAAGAGCAGTCTCCTACTACTTTGCCTTGACTGCTGAGAGCATGTTGTCCAACCTGGACTATTGGAACACAAAAATGGTGACTGTTACTCTTTGCCTAGACAAGGTAGGACAGTCCTTCAAAATTTCCTGATTCAAAAATATATGTCAGATATTCCAGGCCTGTAGGCCAACAATGGATTCCCCAATATTACAGAGGAAACTCAGGGTGACTGTCCATACAGATAGATGTCTCTGTTGTTTCTCTAGTTTGGAAGTTGCTTTCTCAGCACTTCCTGCTTACTCAGGTAGTATTATATCTCTACTGGGTCTCTGATGGTGCTGAAGAGTAGATAATTATATTTACAGTTTTCCTTATTTATGATAGAAAGTAAATTAGGTATAGAACTTTGGACTCACCAAGAAAGGATAGACAATAGAATATTTTCTCTGAATTAGCCAAATAAAAATGAACTGGACATTGTGAATGTAATTCTTACTTGATAATTATTCTCATTGTATATAGTTTAATTTTGTTAAGGTTAATACTTTTCCTTTTTATTTAGATGATACCTGATAATTGTTCTTATTGTATATAATTTTACTATGCTAGAGTTAAAACCCTTCCTTTTTATTTAGACATAAAGGGTAAATGTTGCAGCAGGTTTGTTTGTGTAACTGTTCGGAGATTGCCAATGGAATCAGACCTGGTTTGGAAGGTGGAGTCCACACTGAGCTAACCTGAGTGGACAACAGAGCTTTCTGGTGGACTCAAAGGAAGCTAGAGGGACACACAGGAGGAATAAGGAGGGATCTAAGTAGATGTACAGCCTTTTGTATTGGGGAAGGTGGAGAAGAGAGCAAGTTATCATTTCTCCATTGCTTCTTAGGTTTCTCTACTCCCTAATATTTAATTCCCAAGTTTTTTCTTGTAATAAAGTAATTAAAGAAGTCACAGTAATTACCTGTACTCCTGAAACAAATGAAAATATAGAAAAACCTTAATAAAAAATAAATGTGAGAATAAAAGTTCAAATGAAAATAGTGGAAATGAAAAGACTCCAAATCAGCTCTGGGAATAGGCCTAGTAGGATGGAGATGGCAGAAGACAGGATCAATGAAATTGAAGCCAGGTTTACAGAGCTCTTTTTGTCTAAACAGAGCAGTAGAAGGTAGTAGGAAGAATGAAACGGCATGAATGATGGTTAGCATTGACCATCAACTTGTCGGGGATAGACCCATGTATGAAGCAAGCCTCTGGGCATGTGTGTGAGGGAGTTTCTAGATTGGGTTAATAGATGGAAAGGCTCATTCTGAATGTGGGCATCACTATCCCATGGACTGGGGTGCTGGACTGAATGAAAAGGAGAAAGCGAGGCAAGCATGTGTGTCCATCACTTCTTCCTGGACTATGGATGCAACGTGACTAGTTGCCTCACATCCTCCCTCAGTGCTGTCTATGCCACGATAGACTGTACCCTCTAACCGGAGCTAAGATAAATTCTCCCTTCCTGAAACTGCTATGTAAAGTGATTTTTACAGCAGCAAGAAAGGTATCTATTAGATTGCATGGACACTGAAACCCTAAAACCTGACTAAGGATACAGGTTCCTCTACAGAACTATCTGCACAGACCATCCCAATGGTACAAGGGCATAAGGGTCTTGTAAAAATAGGAGCCCATTCTCCAGGCTGGGGAAAGTAGGACTAGGGACAAGTAAGGAGTCTGAGGAGTTGAGGAACCATAGCAAAAGGCCAAAGGAAATATGTTTAATGTAACATGTAACATTTTATCTAGCATGGAGCTTTCTGAGTACAGTCTCTAGTAAATGGAAACTTGAAAGGTTGATGGATAAGTGCAGAGTGTTGGAGGGGTGTGAATGAATCATAGGTATGGTCAATGATAGTCAGCAGAGGGAGGGGTCCACAAGCTGTGTGTATTCTGATGCACTGTGACACTTCATTTTCAGAAATACAGGTCACATATTAAATAACTATTGTCTTCAGAGACAGCAGGACACGAGAATGGTTAACATGATCTTCTGGTTACAACTGTCATGTCCAGGCAATGTGACATTATACTTTGAAGCAACTGCACAGGAAATATAAACCCAACTTGAATTGCATTTACACTGATATACAGAGAACTGCTCTTAAGTGATGTCTGAACATTACCTATAATTTACATTTTGCTCTTTTAGTCAGTTTGCTTGCTGGAGATCGTCATATTTCAGCTTTACAGTAAACAACTTCCTGTTGCCAGTAACTTCAAAACCATCGATAGAATCTGGTTTTTTCCTTATCTGCCAATCCAGCTGCTATTCCAGATGGTCTGAAAGTCTGAAAGGTGGCACAGTCCTAAAAGGACCCGTCCTGTGGGTGTGTCTCCTCTGCCTCCCTCTCTAGTTCTGTATTACTCCAACTGTATGCATGAAACTCTTCTATGTCGCTTCTTGTCTTTCATAGAAGCTAATTCCATGTAATCACCTGAGCTATACATTAATAAGCCAGTTCTCTAAGGAAGATAGAGACTTAGGTTGCAAAGAATATTAGACTGCCTGGTTTTGTCATTTAACAGAAGTGCATTAATTTAGGGACTGCCTAGGCCATACTAACCAGAGAATAATTTTCCCTGATGATTAGCTGATCTGTGAGGAGCACTCTTCTCTCCACAGGTGGTCCTGGACTAGGAAAGGCAGTTAAACATGGTGCTACAAATCTATCTAGCAGTATTGTTCCACAAGTCCTGCCTTCTCCAGCTTCCTGCCTTGAATTCCTGCCCTGACTTCCCTCTATAATGGACTATGACCTGGAAGTGAAGGCCAAGTAGATCCTTTTCTTTCTGTTTTGCTTTTGGACACAGTGTTTATTACAGCAACAGGAAGGCAACCAGCACAACCATGAGGTCACATTATTTTCATCAACTGACAAATCCAGCGCCTACATTTATACACATTTCTCTTCAAAACAGATTTCCCATATATGCTGCTGGTTGTTACCACTGAATTCATGGCACACTGCATGCAGTTCCCAGAAGAGCAGCGCAGCAGTGGTGGAGTAGGAGGTCTGAGGCTGGGGAATGACCAGGTTTGGTCAGAAAGGGATCACCGTGGATTATGAGGCTCTGTTGAGGCCATTGTTCAGTTACTGGATGGTGACCAGTACTCTGTTATCAGGATGATTCAGTGAGGAAAGACACAAGGCACCTTGCATTTCTAAAGTCAGCTTGTCTACAATGTTGGAGTTTCAGTAGGACTGGGCTGATGTTCTATGACCAATTAGGAGACATTTCAGGAATCCAGGAAGATGAACAGGGAAGAGAGGGAAGCAAGAGGACAGCAGTGGGGTTTGGCTATGGAATCCTTTGAATATTGTTTTAAGTTTGTTTAATTATTTTATTTTTATGTGCATGAATGTTTGCCTGCACAGATATAAGGAAGGTCACCACCTGCTTGTCTGGTGCCTGTGGAGGCCGAGGAGAGTGTTAGGTGCCTTGGAACAGAATTTACAGGTGGTTATGAGCCACCATGTCGGTGCTGGGAACTGTAGCTGGGTCCTTGCACAAGCACATATAAACATAACTACTGAGCCATCTCTCCAGCCCCAAGGGCATGGTATTGTTAACACACAACTAAAATACTTTCTGTCAAAACACCTGGGAAAGGGAAAAATAGGAAAGAATTAGTCAGGGTGGCCTTGGTCAAAAGTTCCTGAAACCCACGATTTGTGCAGGAAGCAGGTGCAGACAGGCCATGGATCTGGTTAGCTTGGAATACCCAGTAAGCATCACATGGCTAGATACCTAAGTCCAGATTTCAAGGGAAAGTTCTCCAGATCTGGAGCTAGAGACCTGCAAGCAGGCAATGCATTACTCAGGTAACAGTGACTCTGGAGAGCACTTCTGAGCAAACCTCAGCCCTAACTCAACAGAAATACAAATGTGGAAGAAGTTAAGGCAGCATCCATCAGCTCGAAGAGTGAACGCGATGGCCGTTCTTGGTTGCCCATTGGACTCATCAGGAATTAACCGCAGCTCAAGTGATTGGGCACACCTGTGAGGGGTTTTTTTCTTAGTTAAATCATTTGATGTAGGAAGACCCACTTTTATTCCTGATCTTTTGAGGTGGAATAACATCTTTAATCCAGACCTTTTGAGCTGGGGAGAGCCACCTTTATTTTGGTTCACAACTTCTGTTGGCAATCTATATAAAGCACATGGAAAAGGGTTGGTTATTTTGCCTATTCTTCCCCTGCCCCACTCTCTCTGGCAATTCCATTCTTCCACTAAAGACCAGCTGAGATATCCAGCATCTTGGTCTGAAGCACTACTGGATTCTTGGATCTTCCATAGATAGACAACCTTTGTTGGACTAGCTGGACAATAGACTGTAAGCCATTCTAATAAATCCTCTTCATGCATATACATACAAATGCCATGTACATACCATTTAATATATATGCACATACATATACAACACATAATATACACATGTATATACAAATACACATACACATTCACATGTATATGCATTCATTCAATCAGTCTGTTCCTTTGGTGGTTTGAAAGAAAATGACCCCCATAGGGAATGGTACTATTAAGAGGTGTGGCCTCGTTGGAGCACGGGTGGCTTTGTTGGAGGAAGTGTATCACTGGGGTGGTGGGCTTTGAGATATGTTGAAGGTACACCCACTGTGAGACAGTTCACTTCCTGAAGGTACAACCACTGTAGGACAGTTCACTTCCTGTTGCCTGTGGATCAAGATGTAGAACTCTCAGCTACCTCTCCAGCACCATGTCTGCCTGCATGCTGCCTGGCTTCCCACCATGATGATAATGGACTAAACCTCTGGAACTGTGGGCCAGACCCACTTGAATGTTTTCCTTCATAAGAACTGCCATGATAATGTCTCTTCACAGCACTAGACACCCTAGCTAAGACAGAAGTTGATATCTAGGACCATGGTATTGCACTGATAGATAGGCCTGACCATATTTATGTTTGGAGGAAAGCAGACAGCAGGATGTTAGAATAGAAAAGCAGTTGAATAATGTCAGTAGGGCTTAATGGGCCATCTAGGAAGGAACATGAAAGACAGCGTTGCTTAGGCTGACCTGAATGGTGGGGGTCTGGCTGGAGAGGTTTCAGAGAAGAATGTTAGTGAGTGACCTAGAAGCTGTTCTTGTGGTATTTTGGTGAAGAGTGTGGTTTCTTTCCATCTTTGTCCAGAACAATCTGCCCGAGGCTAAATTAAAGAGTTTCTGAATTAGCTGTGCAGGTAGAGAAAATTTTAACACACCCTGGCTTTGACTCTGCTGTGTGGTTATTGGTGGTCACTCTTACCAAGATCTATAATGCAAAGGAGCAGGCTGGGCAAGGAGAAATACAAAATGTACAGTTCAGAGTAGAGTGATATTTTATTTGTGTTTTAATAAATAAAGCTTGCCTGAAGATCAGAGTGCAGAGCTAAGCTACTAAAGGCCAGGGAGTGGTGGCACATACCTTTAATCCCAAGGACTTAAGATCATCCTGGGCTACATGAGATTGAATCTGTCTAAAAGGAAAATAGAAGTCACACAAAGGTGCTGCCAGCACTCGGAAGTCACGTGCCTTTAATTCCAGCACTAAGGAGGTAGAGACAGGAGTGATATGGCTGGGCAGAGAGCAGTTTATAAAGCAGACGAGAGCTCATTGTAGTCTGAGGTTTTGTGGAGAGCATTGCAGTCTGCAGTCAGGCTAAGGATAGGATCACCCCTTTGTTTGTCTGAGCCTTGGTAGAGGTAAGAACTCCAGTGGCCGCTTTGCTTTTCTGATCTTCAGCTTGAACCCCAAAATCTGTCTCTGGGTTTTTAATATTTGTGCTACAAAGGAGAAAGTGGATATCAGTAATTGAAATTGAGTTAAATCCTGTGTACAAGGAGATGAAACAATTAAAGAAAAGCCTGATGTTAGATAAAATAAAGGGAGTGGTGACCTCAGCACAAGATCCCACCCAGCTAAGCTTCCAGCTTGTGAAAAGAAATTAAAGCAAAGCTCAAGGCCAGGTATGGTGTTGCATGCCTTTAATGCCAACACTCCACAGGCAGAGGCTGGAGGATCTCTGAGTTTGAGGCCAGGATGGTCTACAGAACAAGTTTCTAAACAGTCAAGCTTAGGTAGCAAAGAAAAACATCAAAAACATAAAACTAATGAAAATGTAATTGAACAAGGGGCCATATTTTGGCCCTAGAAAGCAGCAGAACTTAACCGCTTCAGCCATGTGATTCTAGAGTCAAGGATAGAAGAAATGGATTATAGACTCTTCCTCTACAACAAAGGAAAGCCAGTGAGTCAAACATGCACCAGGGGTGTCCCTGAATGGATTCCTAGATGATCCATCATATGAAGCTTTGAAGGTGAAACCTGGGTTGCCTTGGAGACTCCAAGATGTTGGAGATGCCAGAGTCATGGTATACTGGCCAAGGAAAGCTACTACCAGTGAGAGGAATCAACTCGAGAAAGAGGTATGTTGTAGTCAACAAAAGGGTTGGAAATTTGAAGAGTACTTTGACATCAAATATGGAGATGGCAGAGTTTGGAGTTTGCTCAACTGCTTTTTGGTGTTGCTTTGGTCCAGTATTTCCTCAATATGATCCTTTTGGAATGGAATTGTGTATCTTGTTTAGAAGTATGTGATTTGCATTTTCATTTTGGTTTTACAAGGAATTGCAGGTATGAAATTGCTTTAGTCTCAGAAGACACTTTGGAGGTTGGACTTTGACAGACTATGGGGAATTTTGAAGTTGGACTGAATGTACTTTTACATTATGATATGGCTACAAGCCCATTGAGAGTCAGGGAGTGGAATGTGGTGGTTTGAGTAGGAATGGCCCCCATAGCCTTGTGTGTTTGAATGCCTGGCTCATAAGGAGTGGCACTACTAGGAGGTGTGGCCATGTTGGGGGAAGTGTGTCACTATGGGGGAGGTCTTTGAGGTCTCAGATGCTTAAGACAGGCCTAGTGTAGCATTTACCTCCTGCTGCATGTAGAGCAAGATGTAGAATCTCAGCTCCTTCGCCAGCACCATGTCTGCCTGCATGATACCCATGCTACCCACCATGATGGTAATGAACTAAAACTATAAACCCACAAGTTAGTCTTAGTGACATGTTTTCCTTTATAACAGTTACCATGGTCATGGTGTCTCTGCAAAGCAACAAAACCCTCACACAGGGACATATGGCCTTTCCCCAGTCCTTACCCAGAGGGACTCATGGCCTTTTACAAGAGTAACTATACCCTGAGGGGAAAGGAAACCATCAGAATTCCTAGGGTTCTTTTGGATACTGGTTAAGAACTGATGCTGATTCTTGAAGACACCAAGAAGCATTGTGGGCCTCAAGTTAAAGAAGGGACTTATAGGATTCAGGTGACGAATGGAGCTTTGGCTGAAATGTGACTCATAGTAGATGCAGTGGGTCTCCAAACTCATCCTGTGATTGTTTCCCCAGTCCCAGAATATGTAATTTGGGGTAGATATTCTCAGAAATTGTTTCTCTGGCCTGTGGAATGTGGGCTATTCTGGTTGGAAAGGCTGAATGGAAGCCTTTAGAGTTTCCTCTGACAAGGAAAATAGTGAATCAAAACCAGTATTGCTTCCCCGGAGAAAGTACAAAGATTAGTGCCACCATAAAGGATTTCAAAGATGCAGGGTTGGTGGGTCTCACCCCATCTCCCATTAACTCTCCTATCTGGACAGTGCAGAAGACAGATGATCATGGAGAATGGCAGGTGACTATCGACACTGTGATCAAGCAGTGACTCCAATTGCAGGTGCTATGTCAGGTGTGCTGGCCTTCTTTGAGCAGTTTACACATCTGGGACGGGCTATGCAGCTATTGATCTAGCAAGTGTCTTTTTCTCAGTACCTGTCTGTAAGGATCACCAGAAGCAATTTACTTCCAGTTGACAAGGCCAGCAGTATACCTTTACAGGTTTATGTCAACGATATATTAACTCTCCATCCCTGTGTCATAACTTAGTTCAAAGGGATCTTGATCATCTGTCTCTTCTACAAATATCACATTGCTCCACTATATTGATGATGCTATGCTGATCATATCAAGTCAACAGAAGATAGGAACCACTTAGGACTTGTGATTAACACATATGTGCACCAGAGGATGGGAAATAAATCCAACCAAAATCCAAGGGCCTTCTAACCACAGTGAAATTCTTAGGAGTGCAGTGGTGTGGGGCATACAGACATATTATTTCTAAGGTGAAGAATGAGTTATTGCACCTGGATCTTCCCACTTCCACAAAGGAAGCACAATATTTAGTTGTTTTATTTGGATTTTTAGACAGCACATTCCTCACTTGGGTGTGTTATTCCACCCCATACACCGAGTGAATCAGAAAGCTGCTAGCTTTGTGTGGGGCCTGGAACAGGAGAAGGCTCCTCAACAGGTCCAGGTTGCTGTGCAGGCTGCTCTACCAACTGAACCATATGATCAAGCTGACCTGATGGTACTTGAGGTGTCAGTGACAGATAGGGATGCTGTTTGAAGCCTTTGAAAAGCCACTATAGGTGAAACACAGAAGAGATCTTTGAGATTTGGGAAGAAGTTTCCACCATCACCTGCAGACAAATACTCTCTTTGAAAAACAGCTCTTGGCTTGCTAATGGGACTTATTGGAAAACAGACATTTGACAATGGACCACAAAGTTACCCTGCAACTTGAATGCATGCCATGAGTTGAGTGATCTCTGACCTTCGAGTCATAAAGTAGGATGTGGACAGCAGCAAACCATGACCAAATTGCGGTAGGATACATGCGATGGGGCCCAAGCATGTCCTGAAGGCAAAGCAAGTAACATGAAGAAGTTGACTAAATGCCTATGGTTCCTAGTCCTATTACAGTGCCATCTGCTGACCAGTATGTACCTATGTCCTTATGGGGTTGTGCTATATGATCAGTTGACTGAGGAAGAGAAGGATGGGACTTGGTTTACTGATGGTTCTGCAATTTATATAAGCATCAAACAAAAGGTGACAGCTGCGGCATTACAATCCCTTTCTGTCACAATCCTGAGAGACACAGGCAAAGGGAAACCTTCACAGTGGGCAGAACTCTGGACATTATGCAGGGTCATACATTTTGTTTGGAAGGTTTAATGGCCAGATGTGTGAATTTTTAACTGATTTATGTGTAGTAATAAATTGGATTGACTGGGTCATTGAGGACTCGAAAAGAGCATGATTGGAAAATTGGTGAGAAAAACATCTGGGGAAGAAGTATGTGGGTAGATTCCTGCAAACGGGCTAACAATGTAAAGATACTTGTATCGCATGCTCATCAAAAGGTTACTTCATCAGAGCAGAATTCAATAGTCAAGTAGACAAGATGATCCATTCTGTGGACAGTCATTCTCTTTACCAAGCCATCCCTGTCATCCTCCAATGGGTCCATGAACAAAGCAGTCAGGGTGGCAGCGAAAGGGTTTATGAAAAGCTTGACAACCTAGGTAACCAAGTTTAACCTGGCTACAGCTGCTGCTGATTGCCAGATCGGCCAACATCAGAGACCAAGACTGAGCCACAGATATGAAACCATTACCTGGAGCAAGTTGATTATATTGGACCACTTTCTCCATGGCAAGGATAGCCCCTTTTCCTTACTGAAGTAAATACTTACTCTGCTTATGGATTTGCCTTTCTTGCACAAAATGTTTCTGCCAAACCGCTGTCCTTAGACAGAATTACAGAATTACAGAATTACAGAATGTCCTATCCACTGTCATGGTTTTTCATACAATATTGGTTCTGAACAAGAAACTCACTTCACAGCCATAAAAGTACAGCAATATGCCTACAATCATGGAATCCACTGGTTTTACCATGTTGCCAACTATCCTGAAGCAGATGGCCTGACATAAAAATGGAATGGCCTTTTAAAGACACAGTTACAGTTTCAATTAGGTGGCAGCAGTCTGGAGAGTTCTCCAGAAGGTAGTATATGCTTTTTGAATCAGCATTTCACATATAATATGGTTTCTCCCACACCCATGATCCATAGGTCCAGGAATCAAGGGGTGAAAAGGGGAATAGCTGCACTCACTACTACCCCTAGAAACACACTAGGAATATTTTTGCTGCCCAGAGGGGTTAGTGTTCTTGAACTGAAGGTTAATACATCTCCTTGGCCACTTGGTGCTTCTTGTGCCCTTAAACCAACAGGCTATGAAAGGAATAAGTATTTGGAGGAGTGGTGATCCATATTGTCAAGGGAAAATTGGATTGCATCTTCACAATGGAGGTAAAAAAGATTTTGTCTATACTGTAGGACATCCTTTAGGGCAGCTCTTATAGTTACCTTGTCCTTTGATTCAAGTCAATGAGAAACTACAACATCCTAATCCAGGCAGGATGACCAGCAGCACAGACCCTTCAGGAATGAAGGTAGAGGTCACTCCTCTAGGAAAAGAACTAAGACCTGCTGAGGGTGGAAGAAATGCAGAATGGGTCGATGTAGGAGTGTTTCTATCTATCTGCTGTTTTATTGGTTAATTAATAAAGAAACTGCTTGGCCTGATAGGTTAGAACATAGGTGGATGGAGTAGACAGAACAGGATTCTGGGAGTGAGGCAGATGCCTCAGGAAATTGCCCTGCCTCTCCTCTCTGAGACAGACACGATGGAGCCAGCCGCCAAGTCAGACATGCTGAATCTTTCCCGGTAAGACACCACTCGTGGTATTACACAGATTATTAGATATGGGTTAGTCAAGATGTGAGTAAGAGGCTGAAACTAATGGGCCAGGCAGTGTTTAAATGAATACAGTTTGTGTGCTGTTATTTTGGGGCATAAGCTAGCCAGGCGGCAGGGAGACGGGCGGCAGGGATGCAGTCTGCTGCTCCACACTTCAATGGGTAGTAGAGAAAGGTGACTAACTATAAATACCAGCTAAAGCCATATGCTGACAGCCTATATAAAGGACCAGGAACCAGGAAGCTTGCTTTCTTTGTCAGCTTGTTCTCACTAGCAAGTCCATTCCTTCACTAGTAGGAATTAGAGCCTACTTCTCTGGAATTCCCACTTACACTGAAGACCATCTGAGACATGCAGCCTTGTGGCCTGAACAATTGCTAGAATCTTGGACCTTCCATTGTTAGGCAGCAATTGTTGGGCTAGCTGGACCACAGCCAGTAAAACATTCTAATAAATCCTCGTGTTCGTGCAGTGTGTGTGTGTGTGTGTGTGTGTGTGTGTGTGTGCTTTCATTCATTCTATCAGCTCTGTTCCTCTAGAGAACCCTGACTAATACAGCTTGGGATGGCTTTCTTCTTTTCGGTTGGTGTCCTCTAACTGACTAGCGCAGGTACCCGCTAATATTTACTGAGTGAAGAGGTGACTTCCAAGTCCTCTCTTTTGGGACACCATCACCATTATATAGAGTCAGAAAGGGGACTCATCTAATTTCCAGCCCAGTGGCCTTTTGTCATCTCTAACTCATCCACTGAGCTTCTCATTATCTTGCTCATGATAAATAACAAAAATACTTTACATTTTATATCTAATATCTCAGTAATATAAAGTCTGGTGATATTTCATAAGTTTTTTCCTAACTTTATGATGATTTTTAAAACTAAAATTAACTGCATTTTCTTCCTACTTTATAAGACATATAGTAATAATAATAATAATAACTTATTGATGAATGAAATTCTAAAAGAAAGTAATTTTTTGAAGTTTACCAGAAATGCCTTTTACCATTTCTGTTAAGATATAGCAATACACCCTATCAAATTTGGTTATTTTAGTTTTTTCTTCACATTGTGAGAGATTAAATGATATATTACATGTTAAATATTATTTTAAAGTGATGGAAATTCATGATGAATTATGTTAGATTAATTTTATAATAAAAGGGAAATAGGTTTCTAGAATATCCAATAATATACAATTTCTTAAATGTAGATTAAATTAGATTTAGAATTGGATTAATTCCACAAGAACCTTTGTATCAGTCCTCGATAACAGAAACACCTTTTCCCATATGGGAAGAAAAATTATTTTCATTCAGTGTTACCCAAAATGTCATGAGTCTGTCACCTTTTATCATTATTCTGACTTGTCTCCAAGTGATAGGGATCATATTTCTCTTCTTGCTTATGTTTTTATTTCCTTCCCTATCCCCTGGTGATCTTGGGCTTCTTGGTATTTTCACACAAAGTTAGAGTCTTATCCTAGTCAGCTTTGTCAGCTTGACACAGCCTAGAGTCATCTGAGAGGAAATCCTTGAATGAGGACTTGCTTAGATTAGGTTTGACTGTGAGCATAATTGTGTAGGATTCTGGTGATTGTAATTGATGTGTAGATGGTTCAGCCCATAATGGGAGGCACCATTTCCTAGGCAGGTGATCCTGGACTGTAGAAGAGCATGAACTGATGGAGGAATGTCTATGTGTTACTTTCATTATTAATAAAGATACTGCCTTGGCCCTTTAATAGGATAGAAAATTAGGTAGGTGGAGTAGACAGAACAGAATGCTGGATAGCAGGCAGTCGCCATAGTGGGTCACCATGCTTCTCCTCTCCGAGATGGACACAGGTTAAGATCTCTCTTGGTAAGCCACACCTCGTGGTGCTACACAGATTACTAAATATGGGTTAAAGAAAAATGTGAGAATTAGCCAATAAGAGGCTGAAACTATGGGCCAGGCAGTGTTTTTAAAAGAATACAGTTTCTGTGTAATTATTTTGGGCAAAGCTAGCCGGATGGCAGGACACAGCCCGCCGCTTCTTTCTACAGATTGGCGCTCCAACATGGTGACTAAATCCACTTAAAAACCTGAGAGGGCTTTAAATAAAGGAGAGAGAGAGTTTAACACAGCTTTTTGCTATTTGCTAGGACGTGCAATAGAGAGATTTCCTGTTTCGGCAATAGCAGCAAAAAAAAAAAAAAAAAAAAAAAAGCTGAGTCATTTTAAAACGCAGCTTCCTGTGCTGTGCCACCAGCGCTAACTCTGGCTTTAAAGCATTTCAATGGCTTTTATGGGACTGGATGCTTGTGTGCCCGCTTGGGATGGGAAGGAGAGTGCTCTGAGACCGTGCCAATGGCTCAGAGCGCCCTGCCTGCACCTGGGCAGATGGCGGAATCAGGCTTAGGCGAGCGGGAGAGCATGGCGGATTCCTGCCGCCATAGAGAGAGATGTTTTCAGACTGCGTGGTGCTCTGCGTGTCAGATTTGGCTGTAACTTGGAAGAAAAGAATTTCTGTACTGCACGCTCAGTCTCAGAATTAAACTGCTGAGTGCGGCTCCAATGTGGACTGCTGTGTACCTGGAACTGTGTGCGGCTAGGGGCACCAAATGACTGAGGCAGGAGTGGCTCTGGCTCTGCTCCGCCATGCTGAATTGTGCCGACCTCAGGCAGGAACTATCATAATTACCATGATAACAGCACAGTTAAGGTTTAGACTTGGCTGAAAACAGGCGGTACCATATTACCTCTACATGGTGCAACTTAAGTTTTTAAGAAGTGCTTAACCTTTTAAGAAGTGCTCCTGGATAGTAAAAAAATTACAGATTCAC
Source organism: Arvicola amphibius (assembly GCF_903992535.2). Lineage (NCBI taxonomy): Eukaryota > Metazoa > Chordata > Mammalia > Rodentia > Cricetidae > Arvicola > Arvicola amphibius. Next base: position 147,198,985 of record NC_052048.2, read on the forward strand.
AATAGGAAAGATTCAGACATAGAAGGCCTTTAAATGTCTCACAATGTTAGATAAATATAGGTAGGCTTGAGAGAGAAAAAAAATAAATATATAGAGAATAAAGTTAATGCCTAAAAAAGGGTAAAGTCTTTAAAGAGACAGAATAAAGTCATAGAGTAAAAATGAGCCACGTAAACATGAAAAATTCACAGAGAGTCTGGATTATGTATTTTATTGTGTTTTCTTTGATTTTTTTGACTGCAAAGGAGCTAAATACAGAGAGACATTTCATTATATGGGCTGCCAGTCTAGACCAGAATGGACATCTTAACGGTATGACTTCAGGATTTGGATCTAAGAACATGATGCTTTGGAAAAGAGGGTCTTCTTTTGTTTTCACAGAGGATGTCACCCTGTGGATTGCTTCTATCCCAATATGGTATGATAGACCACGCCCTCCTGAAAGGAAGGTTGCTGTGAACATCTTCAAAAAATTACTTCACTCAACTGCCAACTGAGAGGAACCTAGCACACAGGTTACACCATGAAAGACCTAAATAACAGCGCCCCCATTCAGCAGGAAGCAGTTTGGAGAGAAATAACTGCGCCCATTTTCCCAAATATTGTTTATAAATGTTCTTTTACATTTAAAGGGGGATATGATATAGATATGAATAATTTGCATTGGTATGGATTTTAAGGTCAATTTGTTATATGTATATGTATTTCTGATCTTGATTAAGGTATTGTAATTGTGTAGTTCATTTAAAAATGTAATGTATAATTAGGAAATATAGGTTGTTAATGGATAATCATTGATAATAGTTAAGCTTGTAGTCATGTTATTAGATTTTCTAGATATGTAGAGATATATTTCAGTTAGATAGACATTCTTCATATCTTTCAAAGACTGCAGAATATGGCATTTAATGTTTTAATAACAGGGTTTTTCATGACAATGAGACACGTCTGCTCCTGGCAGCACCAATCTACTTCAAGAGGAAGATGGGCATCGAAGAGGCTCCTTATGGAGTTTGATAGCCATTTGGGCAAGAAACTACTCTTGCCTGGACTGTTGCATAAACTGGACACAAAGAACCCACAGAGAGAGGACTGCTGAACTTGCCTAAAGGTGAGATGGTCTTTTGGGGTTCCTGATTCGTGAAAGAGTCTGTGAGACTGTAAAAGGAGCAAGCGGCGGGGCTGCGTCCCGCCACCCGGCCGCTGGCTAGCTTTATACCCGAAATAATTACACGGAAGCTGTATTCTTTTAAAACACTGCCTGGCCCATAGTTTCAGCCTCTTATTGGCTAATTCTCACATCTTCCTTTAACCCATATTTAGTATCTGTGTAGCACCACGAGGTGTGGCTTACCAGGAGAGATCTTAACCTGCGTCCATCTAGGAGAGGAGAATCATGGAGACTCACTATGGCGACTGAAGCGTCTCCCCACTCCTGCTACCCAGCATTCTGTTCTGTCTACTCCGCCTACCTAATTTTCTGTTCTCTTAAAGGGCCAAGGCAGTTTTCTTTATTAATTAACCAATGAAAGTAACATAGACAGATAACTCTCCTCCATCATGAGACATTCTGCAGAACACAGCAGAAAGTGACTGAACTGTCTTTGGAATTTCCTGCTTCATGGAAATGTCTGCTGGATACTTATGAGCCTGTAGGCTGAAGATGGATGCCCCAACGGTACAGAGGAACTTTAGGTGACTGTCCAGGCAGCGAGTTGTCTCTGTCATTTCTAGAGTTTAAAAGTTACTTATTTCTTGTTTACTTAAGTAGTATTATATCCTTCTGGAGTCTTTGATGGAGTTGAAGAATAAATAGGTAGTTATAGTTTTCCTTCGTTATGATAAAAGATAAAATAGATTTAAATATTGTAACTGTAATTCTTGCTTGATAACTCTTATGTTACATGTAATTTTACTATGTTAAAGTTAAAGCCTTTCTTTTTTGTTTAAACAGAAAAAGGAGAAATGATGGAGGAATGTCTATGTGTTACTTTCATTATTAATAAAGATACTGCCTTGGCCCTTTAATAGGATAGAAAATTAGGTAGGTGGAGTAGACAGAACAGAATGCTGGGTAGCAGGCAGTCGCCATAGTGGGTCACCATGCTTCTCCTCTCCTAGATGGACGCAGGTTAAGATCTCTCCTGGTAAGCCACACCTTGTGGTGCTACACAGATTACTAAATATGGGTTAAAGGAAGATGTGAGAATTAGCCAATAAGAGGCTGAAACTATGGGCCAGGCAGTGTTTTAAAAGAATACAGTTTCCGTGTAATTATTTTGGGTAAAGCTAGCCAGGTGGCGGGACACAGCCCCGCCGCTCCATTCTACAATGAACAAGCCACAAAATGAGCCAGCAAGCAGCCATTGTCCATGGTGCCTGCCATCAGATTCCTTTCTTGAGTCCCTGCTCTAACTTTTCTCCATAACAGACTATGACCTGGAAGTATAAGGTAAATAAAACATTTCCTCTATAAGTTGCTTTTGGTCAGTGTTTTATTACATCAACAGAAAAGAAACTAGTGGTGTGGGAGGTCCTTCTGTATATGTGTTGTTTTTATTGGTTAATGAATAAAGAATCTGTCTTGGCCAGTGATAGGGCAGAGTAGAGCTAGGTGGGGAAAACTAAACTGAATGTTGAGGGAAAGAAGGCAGAGTCAGTGAGAAGCCATGTAACCTTAAACAGACTCTTGACGGAACTTTGCCGGTAAGCCACAGCCACATGGCAATACACAGATTAATAGAAATAGGGTAAATTAAGATGTAAGAGCTAGCCAATATGAAGCTAGAGCTAATAGGCCAAGCAGTGATTTAATTAATACAATTTCTGTGTGATCATTTCAGGTCTGGGAAGCCAGGAAGAAACAAGTGGCCTCCAACTACAAACTAGAACAGAGACCTTCCTCTAACGTAGCTTTTCTGTAGTACTTACTTACATGTGTTGGAGAGCAGACACATCCACAAACTATGTGTAGTTTAGTTTTCTTCTAATAGAATGTCAATACCATTGAGTTATGACAATGAACATGTCATGGTAGACCCAGTGAGTCTCACTCTATGATGGTCAGATGTAGGGGGCTGGCGCCTTGTGGTCAGTCTCAGCCTGCCTGATCTGACATTTTCTAGGCATGTGTGCATGTGCACACACATGTGTGAATTGTTGGAAATGGGTTGTTTTCTGCAGTTCTTTCTCTGCAAGCTCACTATTAGTATACAAAAATGCTACTAGTTTTTATATGATGACTTGCATCTTGTAATATAACTACATTCACTTAGCAAAACTATTCACTTCCTATTGGAGTCATCTATAAGCAAAGATGATTCCAAAAAATCAGACATGGCTTACTGTCTAGTAGGTTTGGTAATATGTATAATACCCCCAGGTTCTCCTAAAACCCACTGGAGAAAGTAGCATCCGAAGCTGGGTCACTCTCAAGCATGGTCATCTTGAGTTTTTAAACTTCCAGATAGATGCTGTGAAATTATTGCCGAGTCTCCACCAAATTTCACTTTTCATTTTCCTACAGAATGCTCTTGGATGCACAAAATTTCAGTACACATCAGCCTTCAGTGCTTGTAGCAATTTGTTATATTGTCTTATAGACATCTCTCCATGCTAGAGATGCATTTTATTTTTCAGAGTGATACAGTAGAGAGAGATGCATCAAGAACACAATGTCAAGAAAGGCCACTATAAGAAGCAAATGAAACATTTAGGACTTAAAGTGATGAATTTTAAAATGCTAAATGAATTGAATCGAAGAACAAGGTGACATCAAATATAGGTTTACTTTTCAAACACCAATTTAAGACACAAATAAATATCTTTTAAAAACTTATTGTTAATGTGTTGTGTGATACTTGGATTGTTTTCTGACAAATAAAGCTTGCTTGGAATCAGAGGACAGAGCTTGCAAAAGCTGACCATAGAAGTTTGGAGGACTGTAAACAAAGAGGAGACAGGAAGTGGTAAGACATGGAGAAGAGAGGATATTGGTCCCTTTGGATGGAGGAATAGAAGAGGTAGGAAGCAAACGGTGGCTGCTCCCTGTTCTCTGATCTTTAAGCTTTTTACCTCCAATATTTGATTGCCAACTTTTTATTGATAAATATTAATTATATTAATACTTCATTGATGCAAAGTGGTTTGCCTCCCTATTTTTAATGTTGTGATTAATGCACTGAAATAATCATATTTTTTTCCCATTTTTAGTTGAAAATTTTATACAATTCAATTTAATATTTACCTCTCCCTTCATTCCTCTCAGACTCACACACACCTTACTTAGTATCTTAAAAAAGAAAAAAGATACATCACGTTCAGCTTGCACTTCCCATACACTCTTGGATATGTGGTCTTAACTGGAGGGAGGGTAATCCACTGGAAGACACACTCTTAAAGAAAACCGACTCTCTCTTGGGCATCAGTTATCCATTACAAATGTCTGCTTAGCTAAGAGTGGGACAGCATGCACACCTCTCCTCTCCATATGGAAGTTGGTATTGCTTGTGCTCACACAGCTTTTGTGGATGCTGTCACAACCACTGTGAGATCACATGTACCCCTGCACTTCCGTATCCAGAAGACACAATTTCCTTGTAGTTATCCACCACCTTTGGCTCTTAAAACCTTTCTGTCCCTTCTTCCATCAAGATCTCTGAGTCTTGGGAGGATGGGGTGTGATAGAGATGTTCCGTTTATGCTTGACCATTCAGCAGTCTAAGTATCCATATCTAGAAATTAGTTTTATGAATGAAGATGAGATTGGTTTATTGATACACTTATCTAAACTCCAGCTCCAGTGAGATAGGATGTTCTTACCACAAAAGTATTAGCAGTTAATTTGTAACAGTGAGAACACCAAAGTGGTTACTAAAAGAGAATTCAGGAATTTTAAAGCCTCATTTATTTTCTATTACTTTAATAATCCAACTCAGTAAGAAAAAATGGCTTAATGAGATTTTTCTACAGGATGTCACTGTTGTAACACTAAGACCTGTCAATATTATTGCGAAAGATTCACATTATTCATTCTCTACTCAGCATGCCCCAATGATAATTTAGGTCACCAACACTTAGGTGCATAGAAGGTCATTTTTTTCTTTGAAAATTTCATACATGTATAAAAGGTATCTTGACTAAATTTATCCCCTTCTCTTTCCTTCCAACTCTCACTGAATATCCTGCAGCAATATCCCCCTGAACTTCATGTTCTCTTTTCTATATGATGCATATGCATAAAACCCACTGAGGCCATTAATGGCTGCTTATATATGAAGCACAGGCATCCAGGGGGCACGGAGAACCGACCAATGGCCACACTCATAAAGAATGGAGACTCTTTCTTCTACAGTAGCCATCAACTGCCAGTAGCTACTTGGTTAGCAGTAGAGCCCTGGAAGTTTTCCTCAGCCCCACTCCATGCTCTAAATTTTGTTTGTTTTATTTGTTGGTTGATTTTTTTGTTTTTTGTTTTAGGGGGGTTGTTTTGTTTTAGACATACCTGGCCTGGAACTTGCTCTGTTGACCAGGATGACCTCGAACTCACCGAGATCCACCTGCCCCTGTCTCCCAAGTGCTGGGATTAAAGGCATGCACCACCACAGCTCAGCCCATGCTAATTATTAACTGGTTTAATCTTCTACAAGTAACCGTAGCTGCTGCAAGTGCATGTGTGCAGCAGTATGTCACGTCTAAGACCCTCATCTTGCAGCATGCTTCCCCACTCTCTGGTTCTTGTATTCTTTCTGCCCCCTCTTCCAAGATGTTCCCTGGGCCTTGGCGGGGGAGGGGGGGTTGATATAGATGTCTCATCTGTGGCAGCACACCCATAATCACTTATACTCAGAACTATCCTTAGACTCAGCAATGAGTCTCTTCATTTATCTCTACCCACTGCACTAGGAAGCTTCTCTGTCCAGGGTTGAGAAGTTCACTAACTAATACAGGAATGAAAATGTAACTGTGTAGAGGCCAGTTTGACAGCATGTTCACCTAGCAAAATTAGGTTCTCTCCCTTAAGCTATGATTACCTTAGCCATGTGTTTACCCATGTTCCTGGTCCAGGCTTGAGTTCTCTATGGAGCAGGCCTCAAGTCCAATCACAAGAGGGGGTAGTTACCCGATAAACAGTCCTGTCCCTGCCTCACCAGTGAGAGGTCAGCATTGTGGTATATGGGGTCCAGTACTGTTGAAGATGACTGATACCCTTTCTTCCCATCAACCTTCATAGCAGCAACATTATGAACCAGCACAGAGAGTTTTCTAGTCAGTTCAAGACTGATCTCTATGTAATCTGCAATCAAAATGTGTAGTATGTTCAGCAATACGTTCTTACCATCTACTTATGTTGGGAATCAAAAGCAATGACAATGACCTGTATTGTTTTAGATGCCTCTGGATCACCACTGACCAATATCTCATAGGGAGGTAATTTGCCTGGCACCGAGATTTTCACTTAATAATCTCTGTCTTCTGGCAGCAGCATTGTTCACTCATGTGAGGTAGCTCTATTCAGATTCCCTTTTTAAAGTATTATAGCTTACAAGTTAGGGAGATTTCATACATCTTCTTTACATATTCTTGGTCTAATTAGCTCATCTCTTATCCTTCCTCTCCCCTACCATCCAACCCATCTATGCTTAAACCTTTAGCTCTCAGCATTTCTCCCCATTCCATGGTCATTCTTTCAATGTGTTCTCTTACTATGTTCTTTTACATGTGTTGCAGGATCATTGGTTCCCAAGTAGTTTCTTCCAGCACACTTCATTCTGTTAATCTTTCCTGACCCCTCCTCTCTTGACCCCTTTACTCCATTACCTACTGAGCCTCTTTCCCCCTCTCGGAAGTATTCCCCGTTTATACTTTCATTTACTTACACTCTACATTCTCCCTTCCTTTCCATGGCCTCTTTCTAGTTTTCTGACTTCTATGTGTTTAAGGTTGAAAACACAAAATAAGAGTTTGAAGCTAGGACACACATATGAGAGAGAAAATATGATGTTTGTCTTTCTGGGCCAGAATTTCTTCACTTTGTAACTTTTTTTAGTTGCATCCATTTACCTTCAAATTTCATGATTTCATTTTTCTTCACAGTTGACTATATTCCATTGTGTATATCCATCATATTTCTGTCAGTTGATGGACCTAAAGGTTGACTTAATTTCCTACCTAGGTGATCAGAGAGGCTATGAAACATGAGTATTTCTGTAGTGAGATACAGAGACCTCTGGTTATATTTCCAGGAGCTGTATAACTGGATCATATGGTAGCTCTATTGCTGGGTTTTTGAGGAGCCTCTATATTGCTTTTCAAAGTGGCTATGCTAGTTTTTCAGTCCCGATTACATGATATTTTGTCTAATTGTCTTCAAAATTGTTTTTATCTTGAAGGTTGTTGAATTTTACTGTTTATTCTGTAATTTTGTGACAATCACTTTGAAATAATTTAGGTCTATGATTCTGTTACCTTGGTGTATTAATCAATATGCTTAAGTTGAACCATCCTTGAATGCTTATGGTAAGTCCCTCTTATTCATAGTGTATAATCTTTCTGGCATATAGTTGAATTCAGTCTGAAGGATTTTATGGAGAGCTTTAATATATGTCTTTATCAAGGGTATTTGTCTTTATTTTCCTTTATCTGTGCGTCTTTGTCTGGTTTTGATGTCAAGGTAATGCATGTCTTAAAGAAATAGTTTTTTAGGGCTCCTTCCTTTTGGATTTGTTGGGATAGTTTGAAAAACATTGGCTGTTAGTTCATTAAAACTTTGGTAAAAATAGCAATGTAAACAAATAGATTTTCTTTGTCAGAATATTTTCACTAGTGAGTCAATCTTATTACTAAATATTGGTCCATTGGGACCTTTTGTGTCACCATGGTTCAAATTTAGAAAGTCATAATGTGCCTAGAAATTATCAGAATTCTAGGGTATCAAATTCATTAGCAATTGGTTGTCCATGATGATCCTGTGTGTTTTTGTGGTGCCAGTTAGAATGTCTCCTTTTGTGTCTGTATTTTATTTATCTTGTTTTTCTAGTCTTTTTTCCTGCTAAAAGTTTATTGATTTTTTTTTCAGTTTTCAAAAACTATACCATTTAGAAGCTAGAGATGTAGCTCAGTAGTTAACGAAATTGTTGTTCCTAGACGGGATCTGGGTTCAGTTCTCAGCACTCACATAGTAGCTCACAACTGTCTGTAACTCTAGTTCCATGGAGTCCAATGCCCTATTCTGGCTTCTATAGCATTAGACACACATGGTACACAGAAATACATGTACACAAAACACTCATACACAAAATTACAAAGCAAAATACATCATCTATCAAAATAATAAGTTCTCCAAGGCCTATGGCTAAGTTAGCTGCAGGTTCTTGGTCTGACTAACATCAGGTTGAGCTATATTTGTGGAGCAGGCTTTAAATTGAACTCAAAAGTGGTTGCTTACTTCTCAAACATTCATGCCACTATTGCCCCACTGGGCATGTCTTACCAGGCTTATTGTTATAGCTCACAGGTTTCATAGCAAGAAAAGACTGCTGATTTCTTTTCTAGTAACATGCCTAGAATCTTGTAACATTATGAGAGTTAGCCAGTAGTGATATGTTCCCAGGTCAGCAAAGATTGACTTCTCTATATCCTATGTGGTGTCTTCAGCAGTACCAATTGAGCTTGTTGAGTTTAAGAAAAGTGGTAGGTAGGATATAGAAGTTGAAGGGGAGGAAGTAAGGGGCAGATTTGATTGAAACACATTAAAAAATTCTCAGGAAATTTAAAAAAGGAAAAAAGTGAAAATCAAACATCTCACCGTATTGATCCTTGAGGTTGTTTTTCTTTGCTTCTACTTTTATCATTATTGTCGCTGTTGTTGTCGTTATTTCTGCTTTTGCTTACATCTTCGCCTCTTTCCTCTTGGCTTGTTTTTTTCCCTTGTCTTTCCAATTCAAGCCTGTTTCTCTTCAACCTGAAAGGTGACAAATCTAGACCAAGGTGGCATCGCACCTACTTGGCATGTGCACATTTTTCTGTGACTTGCTGATTCTTTTTTTCTCAAATAGAAAGTAGGGAAGTCAATTAAGGATCAGAAAAGTAATTGACAATGTGCAGAAAGATGCTCTAACGAGAGAGATGTTTTTTCTCAAAAGGGAAAGAGGGAGAGAGGTGCCAGAGATTCCATCTACCAAAGAATGACAATTTTGATTGTAGATGATGACTGTCGGGGTATTTCAAGACACACGCACACACACACACACACATGCATGTGTGTGCACACACACACACACACACACACACACACACACACACTGAAAATTAAGGGTGGCTCTTCCTATATCTTGGGGTCTTTTTGTTCTTCCAAGGATTTCCAGAAGGTCTGCATGGAAATGCGATCCTATGTTTCTGCAGTGAAGTCAGACTATGAGCAGCAGTATGAATCACCAAAGTGGGTTTTCAAAGCAGCTTAAGCCCAAATCAATGTGGATTAGAAACCTGTGTAAGCTATGCAACACAAATGCAGATGGAAAAAGAGCCAGCCAGGTCATTACTGTATCTCATCATAACCTAAAAGACTCCATGGAATAATATCTCAGGTCTTCAGAAGCCAGGATTGAGCTGGAAATAGCTGGATATTAAAACTTCTGTGGATATAGTGAGTACTCCCTAAAGAACAGTCACATATGGGCCAGATGTTCCCTAGTATTAAACTGGATGGAGTCCTGTCCAGATCTATTTCATTAGGAGGTTAAGGTTCACACACACACACACACACACACACACACACAGAGAGAGAGAGAGAGAGAGAGAGAGAGAGAGAGAGAGAGAGAGAGAGAGAGAGAGAGAGAGAGAGCTCATGGTGAGTAGGTTGGGGTAGGGCAAAAGTTTCTTTCTGGGCATGTCCTTGATGCCCTTCCTAGGACAGAAGTGAGCCCCAGAGGCAAAGCTCCTGCAGTGAACGCCAACCTCGTGCCCCTCCCTCTGCCTGCAGCGATAGTGAGGACTGGCAGCATCCATGAACATCCATCTTCATTATCCACGGAGGCCTTACTTGCTTTCTGCCTGTCTGAAACCCCAAATGAAGACCCTTCAGTTGTCCCAGCCATCTGCAGAAGGGCTGTGTGGAAAAGTTAAACCACCCCTGTGCTCTCTCACAGCTGAGATGGAGCAAGGGGAGCCTGAGACTTTATCTTCTTGTTTAGGGCGTTTTCTGGAAAGAGATGCCCTTTCCCTGGTTTCCCTGGACTGTAGTGCCCTGCTCTTTGCATTTTACTTCCTGCCTATGAGTTTGCTGTGTGGTACTAAAGTGCCGACCAACATTTCTAAATGTTAAAGGCCACAATAGGGGCTGGGAAGAGGGCTCAGCAGTTAAGAGCTGTTGTTGCTCTTATAGTGGATCCAAGTTCAGTTTCCAGCACCGGCATGGTAGCTGACCACTGCCTATAACTCTGCTTCCAGAAGATCCAATGCCCTCTTCTGGCCTCTGCAGGTACTACACACACATGCTACAAATACATATATGCAGGAAAATCACACAAAAGAAATTTTTAAATAAGCATAATACATTAAGTGGCTTTTTTCATGCTATCATGGTTCAGTGTAATTAATATATAATGAATCAACAGCATGTAATAGTTTGCCTTAGACAGAAAAAAAAATAAATTGGTGCATGTATAAATGACTGACCAAATGAAAAGTGTGGGTACTTGCAGACAGAGGTCTCATCCTTTGTTTTCCCATAGAGAGAATGGTTCAGCACACTCTAATTCTCAGCATCTTTACAGAGCATAAGAACCATGGCTAATAAAGGCCACAGCAACCCTTTCTTGAGTGCTTTAAAATCAGCATTTCCATTTGGCTTAAAAATGTAATCACTGCATCTCTGTGGATGTGTACCTGTTTGTAATGAAGAGGGATAAACATCCTCTTTCTCCCCGACTCCTGTGGATCGCTACATCCACACATCCACACACTCTGCATCGCATCAGCAATTCTCGGGGTCTTTGGAGAACACGGATGTAGCGAGCATTCATTATCTTAGCTCCCCAAGGTGCAATCTGATGTGATGTGCGTTGCAAACAAGAATCTAAGGAATATGATGCCACAAGAGCACTAAGAGAGCAGCAGGGTTTTATAAGCACAGCCCTGTCTGAAGACCAGTGTGGCCAAACAGGGATGCCTGAGGGATGAAGGGATGAAGTGGCCCAGGTCTGGACGGGTACACAAGAAGGTTATTCATCTCGGGACTACACAATTACAATACACAGATACATTACAAGAAGTGAATAAGGAGAAAAGCAGCCTGCTGTGCTAATACTATTTCAAAGTAATGCTATGGAATTAATGCTAGTGGGGAGACAGCTAGGTCAGCAATGCCTCCTAACTACCTTATGATGATTTCAAAGCCTTGCATAAGGTAATGTCTGATAACCTTCAAACTAATATTTAATTTTAAATACCTGTATACTAAAGCTTCTCTGAACATCTAGTGGAGTATTTCTAAAATAGGATACCAGGAGCAAGATGTGCCCTGAAATTAGATTGTTTTCACACCATATTTAGGGAAAAATAATGCCTGTGTGTTTACAGACTTGAGTGTATGGCACTGTGTTGTGATGTAAGGATGTGGACAGCTCCTGGAGGGCTGGGTAGTACTTATATATAAGGGGAGGCTTTAAGGAGATAAAAATTCTGAACATGCTGGGGGCATAAAACCCCTTGGTTCTCATGTGCATGCCCTGGGTGGAAGAGCTGCCCAGAACTGGGCTGTTTTTTTTTTTTTTTACAGTGTATATGCTTCCTGAAGGGCACAGTTCAGTGGAATCACATGCACCCCTCGAAGGGCAGAAGGTAACACATGTGCAGTTGTCCCTGCCATGTAAAGACACAGCAGAGTCAAAGTGGAAAGATGGGACTGTGGTTGCATACTGTCCAGGGAGTCTTCCTAAAACAGACAATGCTGCCTTTTTGCAGGATCCGAGCAAACTACCCAGTAGATTTTGACCTGCAGGGGTTTAAACAGTCTGAATCCACGTCTATTTGAGTCTTAGTACTGACCTCCAAACATTCTGACTCCCACAGAAGCAAGTTTCTGCTTGTTTGGGATATGTGGCTCCTGAACATCTCCAGCTCTTTATCTTCTTCACATTCATACCTCAAATCTGATTGAAGTTGGGTAACGCTCTCAGCTGAAAACACCTTTCTCTCTGCTGTGACCACATTATTCATCTTTGGTCCTTGTGAATTGATTCAATTAGTTCTCCTCCAACTTCTTTTTGTATGTGTTATGCATGTGCTGGTGTTTTTACATGTATATTTATGTATTCATGTGTGGAGTGTGTGTGTGTGTGTGTGTGTGTGTGTGTGTGTGTGCATAGGCACACATGTGCCTGATGTAAAAAAAAAAGGTGATAACAGGAATCCTCCTCAGTGGTTCTTCTATCTTATCCTTTGAGGCAGGCACTCAGTCAAATACCAAGCTCACCAACTTGGTTAGTCTCGCTAGCTAGCTTTCTCTGGGAGTATCAGGTATGCCACCATTCCCATGCAGCTCTTTTGAGTGTCCTGGAATCCAAACTCTGGTCCTCTTCCTTACCGCTGAGCCATCTTCCCAGTCTTGGTTTAATAGGTTTTTGTTTGCTTTATGTGTTTTTATTTTCAGTATTTTAACTCTCAGCACATCTTCATTAATTCATTCATTAGTTTGCTTGCTTAATTTCTGCAGTCCTAGGAATTGAACCAGGGCCTTGTGTCTACAAGGAAAGTGTCCTGCACGCGAGCTGCAGCTGCAGTTGTTCGGCAGATCCTCTTATCTCCAACTGTCTAGGAACTAGCACAGAGGAAACTTCATATTCATGCATGGAAAATGGATTTGTAATAAATAAGAGAATTTTACTTACAGCCTAGGCTCTGTTTCTAAATCACATGTTGATATATTTCAGAGGCAAGCTGCCAGTGAGGATTGGCTATTAATAATAATTGAAACAATATGCTGTGAAGTCCCCACTCCTCTGCAGGTGTAATGAAGCTTGTGCCTGCCAGATGGCAGTTACAACACAGGGCACCTTGATTTGCCTTTGTAAGAGTTGCTTGTGCTGGATTTCCATCTGTCCTTGTTTCGTTTCTGTTGTGATAAAACGCCTCATCCCAAATCATCTTAGAGGATCTCCTTTAGCCCACAATTCCAGGTTCTTGTCTATGGCTACAAGGATGTCAAGGCAGCGGGAATTTGAAACAGTTACCCACATCTCAACCAGAGTCAAGAACAAAGAGAAATGAGTGCACACATGCCTACTGGCACTTAACTCCCTCTCAATGCTTGTACAGTCCCAGGCCATAACCTAGGGAATAGTGCTACCCACAGTGGGCAGGTCTTCCCACCGCAACTAATGCAATGAAGACAACCCCCACAGACATTTCATAGGTCAACCTGATAGAAGCAATCCTTCATGGAGATGTTCTTCCCAGGAGATTTTAGACCGTGTCAACTTGACAGTTAAAGCTAAACATCACTCCTTCTAAGAAATTTTTCATAGGCATCTCTGTCTACACATCCAGAGTTGCAGGAATCTAAGCTTGAAAACTAGGAAATTAATTCCAGCACATTCCTGAATGTTTCTCACTTGATGTTCCCTGTGCCTATATTGCTAAGGCTGGGTTAGACCATTGCTAAAGATGAAAATCCACCTCTTTCTGTTCTCCACACAGACATGAAAAGACTTGCTAAGTGTTGAATACTAAGGAAAGAAGTCCATCCGTCTTTTTAGTTAGAGTTTCTATTGCTGTGAAGAAACACCGTGACCAAAAGTGAGTTGGGGAGGAAAGAGTTTATAGTGTAAGCTTACACTTCCACATTGTAGTCCATCACTGAAGGGAGCCAGGACAGGAACAAAAACATGGCAGGAACCTGAAAGATGGAGCTGATGCAGAAGCCATGGAGGTTTGCTGCTTACTGACTTATTCCCCATGGCTTGCTCAGCCTGCTTTCTTATAGAACTCAGGAAGACCACCAACCAAAGGATGACACCAGCCACAAAGGGCTGGACCCTCCCCCATCCCTCACTAGATAAGAAAATGCCTTATAGCTAGACCTTATAGAGGCATGTTCTCAACTGAGATTCCTCCCTTTCAGATAACTCTAGCTTGTATCTAATTGGCAGAAGACGAGCCATCACACCCATCTGGGAGACACACCCTACTGATGAGAGCAGCATTCCAGGACATGGCTTGCAAAACCAGGAGTGTTTTATCCTATTTCAATACAAAATCCTCCATCTGTTGATGTATCAGACACATAAAACTTATGTCAGTGAATTCTAATATCGATTGTAAAATGAAGGTTTTGGAGTCTTTGAAAAAAAACCTACTCCCTAGAGGACACAGGTTTATTCCATTGCATAGCTAAATCAATGGAAGGTAATTCCAAATTTGAAAGTGATTTAGATTTTATTACAAGGTTTTTTTTTTTAAAACTACTTATTTATTATTGTGCATCTGGGGATCAAACCCAGAACTTTACCCACACTAGACCGTGCTCCACCCCACCAACCTGCAACCCCAGACCATTAATTGAATGTTAAAACAAATTGCTAACAGGGTTCCTCAAGCAAAAAATAAAAAGAAAGAATATATAGTATCTAAGCTGCTGGTTTTCACTGTTATTTTCTAATAAAATGATGAACTATGGGGAAAAAAGAAAGAAAAAGTTCCATAGTCCCATCCCCCAAACACACGCAAATTGAACAAACAGAATGCTGGGAGACATTCTTCAGGTTTCAGGCATGAGCAGGGGCTCTCTTGGAAACTACTGGAGTCAGTTTACGTTATAATTGGCATAACGACTGTCTACATTCTGTTCATGTCCTCAAAATATGAGTGAGGACAAATTTAGAAGTAATAAACTAATTAATACATTGAAGGATATTTGAAACAGCGCCGAGCAAGGGTTTGGCATTGTCATTCTTGTTCCTTTATTCACATTTATAATAAGTATCAGGACATCCAGGGATACATAGACAAACCATGTCTTGAAATACCCCCAAAAGAGAGAAAGAAAGAAAGAAAGAAAGAAAGAAAGAAAGAAAGAAAGAAAGAAAGGAAGGAAAGAGAAAGAGAAAAGTTGAGCAGAAAGGTATGAAAAAGTGTGCAGTTTTGTCAGGAGAAGCAAGTATAGACAAAGCAGTGAAGAAATTGGTGACATTAAACAAAAACATCCGGGCTGGAGAGATGGTTCATTGGTTAGGAACACTGGCTGCTCTTTCAGAGGCATGAATTTGGTTCCTAGCCCCCACATGACCCCTCAAAACCACCTGTAATGTCCACTTCTATTCATAACGCTATTATATAACTTCTATACATGAACTCAGAAGTGTCCATCCTCATATAAAAAAGTTTTATTGGAGCTGCTGCTCTTACTCTCATTTTGCATGCACATAGGACAGTGTTAGGAAGTTTCAAAATCTAAGCTCTTTCTTGAATGGCTGCTTATAAACCATTTTCCAGCCTTGGCTGTAGAAAAGTCAACCTTAGCAAGTATATATTCAATAGAGAAGGATTCGCCAACTAAAAACATATCCAGCACAAATTCACACTAGAGTTCTACGCAATCTTGTGTTTGGTTCAACTTAAAGCGAAGGTGGCCAGATCAGAACATCCAACTCCTGGCGAAAGATTCACCCGGATGGGCAGCAAATGATCTGGGTAGACCAGGAGAAAGAATTGCCGTTCCTCATCTTCACCTGTTTCTTTTGCAGAAGAAAAAGAAATGCTCAAAAAAGAGTGTCCTTGCCTGGTCCTCTTGGGACCTTCTTGGGTTCTGTGCTTGTTTGCAAACCATAGTTCACGACAACCAAACTTTCTCCCCTCATCAGGAAATTGGGCGTTGTTGCACAGTTCCAGGTGAATTTCCCTAGGACAAAGAGGCTTCCTACACACACACACACACACACACACACACACACACACACACACACACCATAAGCACACACCACACAGACACACACACACGCACCATACATACACAAACACACAGACACACACACACGCACCATACACACACACACACCATACACACATACACACTACACACACACACACACACACACAAACACACAAACACACACACACAAAGATTTGGGGTCTGGATGATGGTTGCCTAGCAACCTGAAAAGGATTCTTTCGGGAGCTGAGCTCACCAGCATTGCCCTGACATTGATTTTTAAATTGTCCATTAGTTTATTCATAAGGGAACATCGCTGTTTTGCCAAGGGCAGAATTGCGAGGCTGGAGGACTTTATTAACAGAGCCCTGACTTCTTCCTTCATTTACCTTCATGCGCAGCACTTGACCTCTTTTAGCATGCTGGCCCCCAGGAGACCAGCAAGGTCTGCGGGCGCTTCTCAGGAGAAGTCTTTAAAGGCAAAGAAACAAAACTGGACAATGGGGTACCCAAGGAAATAAACAGTGGTTAGGCAGCACAGACCCGACTGCAGAATAACAAGAGTGACTCTGAATTAAATGAGATAATAACTTCAGGCTCTTGCTGAGATCAAACTTTCAAAATATTTGAAACAACAGTAATGTGGTTTTTTAAAAAAAAACTCAATTTCCTTGGAGGTGGGAAGAGGGCTCAGCAGTAGAGAGCACTGGCTGCATTGCAGACACCCAGGTTTGGTTCCTAGCACCTTCATGGTGGCTCACAATTTTCTGTAACACCAGTCCCAGGGAATCACTCTTCTTTTCTCTGGGGTACTAGGTACATATGTGGGCACACACATACATACAGGCAAACACACACATTAAGTGATTAAAATCTGTAGATAGTGCTCAGTTTCCAACTGTAGCAGTCATACATTTTGCAAATACAACTGTGGCTGGAATCAAGACTCCTAACTGAAATCAAAGCTATATTTGGGTGGTTAATTGAAAGAGATACATAAAATGGCCTTATACCCTTTCACAATTCTCTCCTATTACCATTGTGGAGGGTTAAATTAGCCTGTGACTCCAGCCTGTGCTTCTTTCTTAAAGGAACACCTCATCTTTCATCAGGGGATCTGTATGTTGTCAATGCTAAAGATGAGAGGACAAAGACCGCTGACCCAAATCATCATGTCCAAATTAATTCAAGCAATCAATTAATTAGAGCGAGCTTTTTATTTGTGTATACCTGTTGGCTCACCTTGAAGTGGGGTTTGAGAGGTCAGCACTGGATGAGAGGAAGACAGGGATTTTATAGTTTAGGGGTAAGGGACTTCCAAATGGGGATTGGACTGGCAAGTAGGCAGGGTTACAGGAGCAGAATGTAAGCGTAAGAAGTTAGAGATGATGACCACCTGAAACAAAGATGTGATTGCAAGGTGATCATAACAACAGGTAGTCATAACAAGGTAGCCATAGCAACCCTTTTGAAATGAAGGTCGTGTTGCAGGGTGGTTATTAACTTTTTGAAACAAAGACATTATTGCCATTCCTAGAACAGGCAGTACAGAACCATTTGTAGTTATGGTTAAAGATGGTGCATAGACCAATCTTTGAGACACAGAGATTCAATCACAAGCAGGAATAAACCCACTTTGTCTTTAATATTAGATGGTTCTAAACCTAAGATGGAGACTGGTTCTTCGCATACACTTTAGTATCCCCAAAGGGGAAAATTTTCACACTGTGCATTTCAATGATAAAGGAGGTTTTATTTTCTTTTTGAAGAAATTTTTATCAGCAGTTTCAGATACCACATAGAGAAGGAAACCCTGAAATTTCAGCACATGGGCTCTATGATTCCAGTTTCAGTATCCACCAACGTATCTACTCACAGGTACAGAATTCACTACTTTGACATTACTCTGTTTGGCAGTGATGGGCTACAGTTAGCCACATGCAAACTAACTCATAGAGCATTAGGGGAATCCATCTTTCTCATTGGCAGTTCCTCCTGTGTTAATGTGCCATTATTACTAGGATGCTGTACTAATGGAGAATTGTGCTACTGTTATGGATAAAATAATAATGGTTACTATGCATTTTTCTTTGTTCCCTGACTTTGTTTGCACAGGAAAATTAAAGGAACAAATAGCCACTTAGTGATTTTCTACCTCTATAGTAAGCATCAGCAGGAAAGCCTGAGCTGGCATTATTAATGAAAAGACGCTAACAAGTTGCGAAGCTATGCAAATCTCAGCGCTCTTGAATAAATGAGGTAAATTTGCAGCTTTGCCAACATAGACTTGGCTGATGGTACTCAGATGTAGAGTTGGGGGTAAATGCTTAAAATGTAAAGATAAACATTGTTATCACTTCGTTCTCTAAAAGGAACTGTTTCTGGGAGTCAGGAATTGTTAGCGAATTCCCAACTCTGTATTTTGCTTCTCAGTGGCCATTTCCATTCTTTCTTGTATTGGTAGATACCCAATACTTATCTCACCTCTCACGAAATGGTGTATGAAGCTCATAATTTTGTGCCAGCCCTTGGGCTTCAGGAGACACCAAGGCAGTATTCTGACATTGGCCTTAAGAAGGTAACCAGCAAAAACTATTCCAGATATGAGTTTTATAGATAGAATCTCTCTCTCTCTCTCTCTCTCTCTCTCTCTCTCTCTCTCTCTCTGTCTCCCCTCTCTTTCCCTTCACACACACACACACACACACAGCCTAGGCTTTCTTCATGTCTTATATTTCCTTACCCATTACAAAATGTAATTTTATCAAATATTAATGAGATACAAACCATTGGAGGGCTGGAGATGCAAGTCACTGGCATAGCACTGTTTAGCATGTTGGAGGCTCCTGGCTCCATTTTCTGCACCCCTGAATGCATGCAGAAAATTAGAGAGCAATGATGGTTTTATTAACATGGTAGACTCTGGGAATAGCCATGTGCCAGGCAAACAGAAATAGGCCTGATCTCCAGGACCTCAGGTATAGAGAAGTGGACAAGAAAAAGCATGTCTTTTGAAAAGGTATACAATGAGTACTTTGACAGAAAAAAAGTACAAGTATAAGGTAGGGAAGAAGCTAGCCAAGCTTCCTGGAGTGGACAGGACCAAGAAGTTCTAACAACTGTGAGAAACAACCTGGAGAGAGGCATAGCTGCCTTCTATTTAAGAAGAAAAACCAAATGGTGGCTATGAGACACATTTTAAATGATTATTTAATTAATATTTAATTATCTAATTTAAATAATATTTAGCATGTTATTTAAAATAGACCTTTAAAAGTATACAGGTGATAGAGTAAAAGCAATATATCTGTCCATTCATCTATCCATCATCTATTTATAATCTACCTGTGTATCATCTACCTACCCATCATCTACCTATATGTCTATCTACCATCTATCTAATCATTCATTTATCTATATCCATCCATTGTCTATCATCAATATCTATCTTTATATCTATCTTTCTGTCATCTATTGCTTTTTCTCCATCTACCTGTATCTACCTATATATTTATCTCTCATCTAGTTCTATCTCTACCACTTCTATTTACCCATATTTCTTCTGTCTTCCATCTGTCTCTACCTGTCTGTCTATAATGTTCTCTCAGCTATGGTATTGATCATGAATATCTCCCTTGCTAGAGAGTGCACAAAGACTACTGTTTTGAACACAGATCTAGAAGAAAAGGCTAAATTGTTACATAGAGAGCTGTAACAAAATTATAGGACAAATATGAGCACAGAGTAAATTAATTAAGAACATCTAAACCTTATCCCGTCAAGGTATTGCAAAGAGACAACAAAGAGCAAGGGAGCCAGGTGGGAGTGATCCCCTAACGTTTGTGAGAAGAAACCCATCTTCAGATATGAACCCCTACAGAACTGAAGAAATGGGAAGGCATCCACACCTAGACATACAATAGAACATTGGCTGGGTTTTGCCTGTCCCTGAAATGCTCCCATTTTCCCAATATTTTCTTTCAGTACTCTTCCCCTCCATCCCCCACAGCCTGATCATTCATGTCCTCATCCTCACTCACCCGCAGCCACTCACTACATCTCTTATATCCCCCCTTCCTAGGGAGATCCGGGCATCCCCCATGAACAGTCCTTGTTACCTAGTCTCTCCGAGTCTGTGGATTGTGTACAGTTATCCTTTATTTTACAGCTAATATTCATTTACAAATGAGTATTTACCATGTTTGTCTTTCTGAGTCTGTGTTACCTCAGTCAGAATGGACTGAGGAATCCTGCTGTGAAGGTGTCACTCATGGTAACCAGACTTTTGAGCTATGCCTTGAGTTGTCTCCTGGATCAGGACTGTCAGGCTGTGAACAGTGGACAGTACAAACAGTGGTTTGTAGACGAGCGTGACCTGCAGTCCACACTGGCCGTCAGTGTGCATGGTGCTGCAAAAAACCACACCGGAATCTCAAGAAGAGCTCAAGACAGAAGAACAATGATGACCAAAGCAGGCAGCATCTGAATAAATAAGTAAATAATAGCCACAAGGTCTGGAGAGATGGCTCAACAGTTAAGGGCACACACTGCTCTTGCAAAGGACCCAAAGGACCCAAGTTCAGTTCCATCTCTAACTTCAGCTCTAAGGGATCCAGCTTCCTTTGCTGACCTCACAGGCACCAAGATACATGCATGCAAACACATATATACATAAAATGTAAATAAGTAAATTCTTAATAAAAGTAGCAATAACTGTTCTACAAAAAATCTCTCATCTTTGAAGTCAGAAACACCAGTGTGGTAGTCAGGAAAGAACGATCAGAGCTCAAGTATTCTAAACTGCTGAAGGTGTAACTATATGCTTGCCACCCTCTAAACCTGTGATTCTCAACCTTCCTAACGCAGCGAGCCTTCAACACAGTTCCTCGTGTCAAGGTGGCCCCCAACCATAAAATTGTTTCCTTGCTACTTCATAGCTGTAATTTTGCTGCTGTTATGAATTATAATGTAAATACCTAATATGGGAGACATTTGGTGTGTGATGTCATGACCCACAGTCGCGAGCTACTGCTCTAAATGTTTTGAAGGGAATGAGCTTGTTGATCCTTACGGGTTCATGAAGATGGAGAAAGAATGCCTCCTGCATTAGTAGAGAAGGAAAACAAAATGCAGAATACAAAGAAGAAAACCAGGCAAGTAAGGAGCAGGGTGGAGATGCCCAGGGGAAGAGAGATAATGAAATCAGAAGAGGCGAGAGGGAAAAGAATGGCAGCGTATCGGTGATCACAGGACAAGTGGACACAGGACACAGAACCCTCCAGGCAGATGCATCAAACATAGCAACAGAGGAAGCCTGGAAGCCCAAGACTGACTGTGAACAAAACTATGTGCTCATTGATTCTCTTAATAAAACTGGAGAAATGACTAAAAATTTAGCATAGATGTTAGACAAATACTAATTTATTTTTAATAGAATAATTCTTTGATTCTTTCAGAATTTCACATCATGCACCCCAGTCCCACTCACCTCCCAGATCCTCTATATCTGCTCCTCACCCCTGCAGAATCCCCCCAAATTAATTAAAAACAAAACAGAACATCAACAAAAACAACAAAACCCACCTTGCTCCTCCATCTTTTTAACAGCTCTTCACTCATCCCAATGGCACTGGGAGCTGCGGTGTATCACACAGTCTACCTTTTTGTCCCATCAGCCCCACCTACAAAATGCTCACTGCAGTGAGTCAGTGGTCTGGTTCAAGGCCTCTGCCACACAGTCATCACTGGACCCTCACTGAAACTCCTCTCGGACATCCTGCTGTTGCCCCAAATGGAGATCCTGTGGCTATTGTTCTAAAGGGCCAATCCCTTCATGCACTCCAGCAGACTGTAGATAGAGTACATGTTAGCGTGGACCAACCCAAGTCCCACGACAGTCTGGGCCACAGGGACTGCCCCTCAGGTGGGGGGCAGGGCCAGCTTTCCTAGACTTAATCATTGGGGCCAGCTCTTCCATGCCCATAGTGAGGGTAGGACCCTCTCTCCTGAGTAGGAAGATGTAGTTCTCCTATGTGGGGTAGGGCCATCTCTCCTGCTGCAAAGTGCAGGGCTAACTGTCTTGGTCAGTGAGTGGCAAGACCTGCTCGACCTGGTCCTCAGATATCAATACACATGGTTTCCATGACACTCCCGTGGTAACACAGATCGCAGACATTATCACAGATCCCAGCTGCAGCAGGAACATGGACCAGATATACACCTCATCAGTGGCTCAAGCTTGAATGTTATCATGGACGCGGGCGGCAACACAGGCCACTCAGATCGGCATGGCCCCCGAGGCAGCATGGCCCACAGGTGCCAGCATGATCCCAGGTAGTAGTCCTGACCCCTGGCATCCACATAGCCTTTGATGGTATCAGAAGCCACAGACATCAACACAGACCCTGGCTGCTACAGGACCATGAACCCAGACCTGGTTCCTGGCAGCTGCTTGGGCCCAGGTATCATCATGTCCTCCAGTGGACATAGGCCACTCAGATCAACATGTCCTCAGTGGTGGCATAGCCCTCAGAAACCAAAATGACCACAGATGGCAGTCCAGACCCCGAACATACCCGTGGCCTTGGTGACAACATGGATCATGACCATCAGCACAGACTCCGACTGTGATAGGACCATAGACCCAGACATGGCTCCAGGTAGCAGCCCAGACTCAGATGTCACCCTTCAGCCCTGCCTCTTTCCATAGCACACGGACCATTTCACCTCTTCCTCTCCAATTTCTCCACCATATACTTGCTCATCAGAATGCACCCACCCACCTGGTACCCCAAGGTACCCAGCAGCCCATGGTTGCCCTTAGGAAGCCTGGACCATGAGGACCCAGGGTGCCTTATGGGTGTCTTTTGCCCACCTGTGTCCCCTAACTTATTTCTATACACACATCACACACACACACACACGTGCATAGATACATATGTTATATTTATATATTATATGTATATCATATGTATACATGCTGGTGGAGATGGTGTGTAGAGCATATGAGATTTTAAAAGGAGATGTTTAAAAAAATAAAATAACTACATGCTAATTGGTTGCTTCAGCAAGAAGATACAGCAATTTTAAACACATCTATGAGAAATCCACATGCGTCCGTTTAAGGGATATCAAGGATTTATTAAGATATAAAAGGGGGAAACACACTCACAAATACAGATATGGTAAGTTCAGTTGCAGAGTCCTTGGAAAGCAGGGGACTGATCACAGGCTGCTTCACGCCTCCTGACCCAGTCTTCACCACCCAAGTGCAAGCGACCCCCTCCCTCTTCCCTAGGTCTCCAAATGCCCTGACTGTCACCTCTGAACTGCTCTCGTGTCTGGATTTTCAAAGCATCCTTTTGGATTAATTTCAGTTCCTCCTGGGAGTAACTCTGCCCCAGGTAACCCTCAGACATCGTCAGTCAGCGTGATGAATAAAGTTGCTGTTGCAGCTTGCCAAGTGTGGTGTCTCCCCGGTAACAGAGGAGCAAGGAGCAAGAGAAAGCTCAGCTTGTCCCAGAGCCACTGCCACCTAAGATGGCTTCTCTCCTTGGACTCTGTCTTAAAGGGACTCCGTCTTCTGCCAATCATTAATGTTCACCATACCCTTTTAAAACCATCTCCTGGTTTATTTGAAAATTTCATATATCTAGGCAAAGTTTCTTGATCATAGCTCTCCCCACCGCCTTCTTCTAGCTCCCCTGGGCCCTTTCAAACACATCTTGCTGCCTATTACATGCCTTCTTTTAAATGTTAATTATCACAATTACTATTAAAATTATATTTAAGCCACCAAACTAATTAGTGCTGCCCACATGTACTTGGGTGCGGGAGGGGAAACGTGTAAACTGCCACTGCCCAGCCCCAACTGAAGCCCCTGACTCTCCATCTGCACTGCAGTCATTAACTGCCCACAGTATCTCAGTTAGGGGCGTGGCCTCCTCAGCACCTGCCCATCCATGCTGGGATTTTTAACCACTTGCCTCTGCCGGCTCTGCGCAAATAACCACGGTTCCTGTGAGTTCACCTGTGCAAGAGGCCTGTCATGTCCACGAGACAGCACTCCTCGCCATCCTCTGGCTCTTACAGTCCTTTGTCCCCCTCTTCTGAGATGTGGGAGACAGGTTGGTGTAAGTGTCATACGGATGCCTGAGCACCCCAGTCCCCACTCTCAGCACTTTGAGCACCCGCTGTATTACCTGCTACCGACTCTCTTGTCCCAGATCCCCAGGATACAGCTTAGCTCCATACCATAGCTGATCACCCTGTATTTCCTGTTATAACCATTAGCTGTCAACTTACTTGGGACGGCCCTGATACCACAAACCCTCCCCAGATTTGTGTGTGTGTGTGTGTGTGTTCTCAAATAGGCAATTTTCAAAGCCAGGCTCAAACACCACCTTTTAAATGAAGCTCCCCCACTAAAGTCACTCCCTGCAGAGCTTCTGCCTGGCGCGCTGGCAGGCACACAGTTTGTTGCAATCTCCCGTCCTAACTTCCTGAGCTTTGTCCCAGGTCACTGCAGCTTCCTTTATATTGTCACAAGGGGAAACTCCGGTTGACTGATTCACTCTTGGATTGATGGAGACACTAAAACGAATTAGATCCTTTCGCTCAGAGTCGTGCGGCTTGGAAATTCAATGCTCCTATGACAAAGGTTCTGAATTCCAAAAAGGCGAGTTTTGAAATTGATTTGGAAATAATTTAATTCTACAGCTATTTCTTAAACTTCATTATGCTCCGTAAACTCGCCATGCAAACAGATAGTCTATTTGTGCATTTCCAACAGGTAAAGGCCATTACTAACTTCAAAGATTTGTTCCTAGTCCACCCAGTTCTCATTTAGTTTTGTAAATCATCCTGGAAATCAACTTTGAAGTCTCTGCTGTCAAACAATCTGGGCTACTCCATGAGCGCAGACCCAGAAGGAACCAAGAAGCACTTTCATTAGAGAAAGTGATCCTTGTCACCGGTACTCAAGAACCACCTTGGGGTGGCTGCATGAGAAATGTGGACATTTTGCTGCAAGATACAAAAGGATGATACAGATCAAACTACAATATATGCCAATTATTCGAGTGGGAAGAAGAAACAGTGAGAAAAATGTCACTTAGCCGCAGCCTAATAGGGCTTCACGGGTACCACTGCAGACAATATAAACGAGCCATCAGGAGCTGTTGACATGTGCGACAATAATAACATCAGCTGCCTGGAAATCTCGTTTACAATGAAGACTCCTGGAGGGAACAAACCCAGAGCATCACTCAGCCTCTTGAGCATGAGGCACGTGGGAAATGTCAGGTAAATAAATACTAAATCCGCTGAAGTCATTTCAGTAACCATCCACCTGCTCTTGGCTCCCCCACAGAATGTCCTCACATGAGCCCAGCCCCTGGGTGCAGGTGCAGGGCCCAGCTAGATTCTCACGGCTTGTCTCCTTTGTTATCATGAATCCACTCTCTGTCTCTTTGACTGTCTATTGGTATTCCAAGGCCCTGTGCATGGGAGCCCCTTGAGTATTATGTCATTCAGCTGGTGAACCACGTGTCAATCTTCTGCCTACACAAATCTATGAAATAGTAATTAGCTGATAACACAGGGCAGGCTTAAACTCTCTCTCCCTCCCTCTGTCTCTCTCTGTGTATGTGTGTGTGTGAGGGGGGGGGAGGACAAGAGAGAGAGAGCACGCACACTAGCATACTTATGCACAGGAGAAATGTAAACGTCCTTTACCACTATCCGCCTTATTTTTTTAAAGTCAGGCTCTCTTCCTGAAGCTGGAGCTCATTCAGTGAGGATGACTGGCCAATGAACTCTGGGGATCCCCCTGTCTCCACCCTACCCCAGCTCTTCAGCAGTGTTAAAGGCACCATTGTGCCAAGTTTTATGTAAGTGCTATGGATCCAAATTCCAGTCCTCACTCTTTTGCAGTAAGAGCCGCTTCTTACCCAGGAGCCTTCTCACAGCCTCTTGACTCATTTCTCAGTCAACAGAGGCTTTACTGAAGGGGCTGTGTGAGGGATCCTTCCTTTAAAACTGCACCACAGAGATGCTTTCTGCATCTGGTTAAGCCTCATGTCCCTGTACAGAGGGAAATGCTATCAGAGAAGCTGAGGGAAGCCCTCAATATCCCTTCAGATACTAGAACTTGTGGAGGGTGAAGTAAATGCATTCCTAGGGAAATTCTTAGCATAGACGTCTGCCTCGGAGCCAGAAGAGATAGTACACAAGGAAAAGAGGTTGCATTTCTGAGATTCCTCCCACCTCTCTCTCTCTCTCTCTCTCTCTCTCTCTCTCTCTCTCTCTCTTCCTCCCTCCCTCCCTCCCTCCCTCTCTCCCTCTCTCCCTCCCTCCCCCCCCTCTCTCTCTCTCTCTCACACACACACACACACACACACACACACACACGCACACACCTCTTTCTGTCTTTTTCTTTTTCATAGCATTTTAAACTCTGCATTAACTCCACTTGTCTATAGGTATCTCCTTCCTGGCACCCAAGAGTTATCCTTAGTTGTCAGTCATGAGTCCTGTCCTCTATCCTGAGACAGGCATCTCTAGGGACCACTGCTCTTCTGGTACTCAACAGTAGCTGCTCTTCGGTCTGGGTTTCCTTGTCACTCACATGTGGGTAAGGAGCAGCACTAATGATGATGACACCATTCATTTAACTCATCAGAAATATTCACAGACAGCAAACAAATGTCTACTCAGTTCAGGTAAGGAACTGACAGCAGACCAAAGTAAGGGACCAAAGTAAGGGACCACTAAAAACCCAACTCAGTGAACCAATGAGTTTATCAGTGTTTGTGATAGAAGTATTGTGAGGGGTTACTTACAGTAGCAGAAATGACTCAAAGACAGTGGTTATGTGCAAAAGCCAACCCCAGCATGGGTAATGGTTCATGAAGCTGGGAACCCAGAGAACACTGCACAGCCTGCAGGCAGCTCAGCAGGTTAGAGTTGTTCTTTACAGGGAGCTCACTGGTCTGAGAGTCTTGGCAATCCTTAATGCTTACATATGCTTGGGGAAGGAGGGATCTGGTGAATTTCAGGGACTTCCTGAAGCCTTTGAGTCATTTGCTTCATGAGTTTAAGATCCCCCCACCAGGATGGGATGTTTCACCTCCTCTTAGAACATCAGTTGTCTTAATGAGCTTCCCTACTAGATGGGAAATTTTATATCCCAGGAAACTACTATGAAACAGTTGCAGCGTTGATGAGTTTGTGTTTGGGATGAGGTCTACACCCAGACCTTACTCCCTTGCTACAGACTCCCAGGCAGAGTGTATCCCATGCAAATGCTGGGCTGTTACCATAGAGTTCACACAGGGAGAACGGTATAGGCCATTGCTTATCTAGATTATTTCTTTGAATTGAAAGAGAAAAAAGCGCTGCCATTTGCTTAGACTAACTACCACTAACACACATATTCAATAGACTTCCTAGCAAAACGCTAGCCCTGGGCCAGGGGGAGCTGCAGGCAGGAGTTACTGCAATTCCATGCTGCTGTTACATGCCTTGGTTTTTGAGGGCTTATTTAAAGGTAATCCTGAAATAATATATTTAGCACTTAGATATACTTTAAGTCCACTCCCATATTCACAGAAAAGCTCTTTATTGCTGGTTATACATAATGTATTTGTTTATTTCCTTACTGGAAGATTTATAGCTTAGTTGAGTTTTAGAATAATCAGGATTTCCTAAACCATGTTTGTCACAGGTTATCCTGTACAAATATCCTCTTCTTCCTTTCTCTACTCTGCTTTGTCCCATTAGTAGATTATATATTATTAAACCCAGTTATGTGCTGCCACATTTGGTGTGCATATGAACCCATCCCAGGAAATAGGGAATAGTGTGGAATATGAATGAACCAGAGAGAATGAAAGGGAGAGCAGGAAGGAGCTGCCCTGAGCTGAACAACAACAGCACACAGCTGACAGCAGAAGAGATGTGGTTGGTAGGATGGACCTTACCTTGAGCAAGAATGGGGTCAGGGTGGCCTGTGTTCTCTGAAGTCCAAGCCATCTTCAGGTGGAGAATAACAGAAGGGGCTGAGATCCTGAACTCAGGATCTCAAGAGGGAGCAGGGCATTAAAAGAATTCGAGAAGTTTGAAGATGGGAACCAAAACACCAGGGCTTTACAAGATCAGCCAAAGAAGACAGTGACGGAGGTTATAGATAGGCCTTGGTGCTGATCACTATTCAGGGCACAGGCTGCGGAAGGATGCAGATGTATTTAAATGTGAACAAGAAGTTGACAACAACTTCAGATTTTCTCATTATTATCTGAAGGGTCATTTTCAATTTCATTATTACATGTATTTACTACCTGTGTGTGTGTGTGTGTGTGTGTGTGTGTGCGTGAGCACACGCACGCACACGCTCACACATACACATGTACATGTGCCAGTGAATCCACTTATATGATCACACATGCATGCCATTGTGACTGTATGGAAGTCAGAGGACAGCTTTAAGGAGTTGGTTCTCTTCTTCTACTATGTGGGTTCCGAGGATTGAACTCAGGTCACTAGGCTTGTCTTCAAGTGTTTTCACCTATTTGATGGCTAAGTCAGTTTTATTTTTGCTTTACCACCCTAGCCTCAGATGATTTTAAGAAAATCGTGGACATTAATTTTTATTTTAAGAAAATCTTGAACTATTAATTTTTCTCCATTTATTGACAATGAAGTGCCTTTAGAAAAGGAAGAATCAAGATTGGTAAAATATAAGTATTCTTTTTAAATTGCATTATTTTTAAAAATCACACTATCACATTTAAACCCATAATTCCTTGCTCCTGTGCCTTTGTCGACCTTCCCTGGAATGAAAGCTTCCTAGTCTGCACTGTGGTGATAAGACAAGCAATCCAAGACCAGCTACATTTCCAGAAAGAACCTGGTAGGGTAATGGAGAAATTATAGTGAGCAAAGGACATGTTTCTCTGCATTAATCTCTGATTTAGAACACTGTTGTGGTTTGAATGAGAATGGTTTGGTTGAGAATGCTCCCAATGTAAGCAGCGACTGCTCTCTTTGTTTCTGGCTGCACAGACCTGGATAATCACACAAAACTATAATAATTACAGCACTGTTTGGCCAGTGGTTTATGCATATTTCTAGTTAGCTCTTACGTCTTAAATTAACCCATTTTTATTAATCTGTGTTCCATCATGGGGCTGTGGCCAATTGGAAAGTTTGCGGCATCTTTCTCCTTCGACAGCTACATAGCATCTGTCTGATGCCTTCTTTCTCCCCACATTCTGTTTAGTTTTCCCTGCCGAGGTCTATTCTGCCCTGCCACAGGCCAAAGCAGCTTCTTTATTAACCAATGGTGATAAAACATATTCATAGTATACAAAGGTGAATCACACATCATCCCATATACTTGAATGCTTGGTTCTTAGTTGGTGGAATTTTAAAATAAGATGAAAGTTATGACCTTTTTGGAGGAGATGTGCCACTGGTGGTGGTCTTTGAGGTCTCAAAAGTATCTTTCTGTCTGTCTGTCTGTCTGTCTGTCTGTCTATCTCTGCCTCCAACTTGTGAGTCAGGATGTAAGCTCTCACCTACTGCTCCAGCGCCATGCCTGCCTGCTGCCATGCTCCCCACCATGATGATCATGGACTCACCTCTGAAACTGTAAGCAAGTTCCCAATTAAATGCTTTATTTTATAGGTTGCCTTGTTCATACTGTCTCATTGCAACATTAGGAAAATAACTAAGATATAAAGAAAGCAGGGAAGGGGAGGATGAGGTGGAGGGGTCTGCTGTTTCATACAGTGGTTGGGATGCAAGGGAAAGTGTACAGGTTAGATCTGTGCTGTAGAGTCCATCCTGGGAGCCCAAAGCTTGAGACCAATGGGAGGAGTCAGAAAAGGAGCAGGAAGAGAATGAGGTAAAGGTGACAGAGGAGAGCCTTCAGGTCCAGCCTTTATGGCAGAGGAAGAGAAAAATCCATGTTTCAGCAGACGGGGAGCTTAGGGACCCGATGCAAGCAGTCGTGATTATCAGGAAGTGTTCTGCCTCTGAACTGCTTGATTTGGGAAATACGTTTAACAAGCAAGGAAAGAGCAGGCCACAGCCTGGCTTGTGAGGCTGTGGGACAAGGGAGTGGATGGAATCAGCCTGAGTGCCGTGGAGATAACGCAGATGATGACAACAAAGTCTCCATAACACAGAGCATCAGGTCCCTATCAAACACCAGAAGACAGGAGAACGGGTGCTGCCGAGGGACTTGGTGTTGAAATCAGGCTGTCTTGCTCCAGGTGAAATAGTGGTTTTCAAGCTGTACCTCATCCTAAGAGACTTCATTTTATAAGCAGCTATTACCTCCCGTTTGAGGAGGACTATATGCCTGGATGGACCCTCAAATAATACTATCTGTCTGCCACCACCCACGCGGTACAGACTAATATATGACTTATTCCCAGGAGTAGAAAGGATGCCTCATTACAAATTCCTAAGGTGAACTGAGGCTGTAGGGACACATGGGTGTATTAAAATCCTATCAGAGAAACCAGGCCCACAAGCTTATCAGACACACCAGACTGGTGCACCCCTGAAGGAGGTGGACACCAGCCCTGGGAAGATGAGGACTGCCACAGACCTCTCATCTGACACCCTACATGTGATCGAGGACCGACAGGGAAAGGACTTTCTATTGTCCCCAGGACTTCTGCTCAGTCCGCTCCCTGCTGTTGACTTGGACTAGCCAGTGCTTTCTGCCCATCCTCTCGTCTACCTGTATGGACCTCTAGTCACCTGTCTGCTCACTCCTGTGCCTCAACTATATCATAAAAGATATGTCATTTTATCTCTGCACTTGGACTCAATTCTACAGCTCCTCTCTCAACCCTGTGGCCCGGCCATCTGACCCTGTAGTTGAGGCTTCTTCCTGGCAGATGGCTTAGGTTTTTAACTTATAAATTCAGTCTATTTGCATGTCCATAAGGCTAGTTTTGAAACCTTGGGAAACATGTCTGCGGATTCTGTAGTTCTTTGCATAATGGATGGTCTGTAACGTACACGTATTCTCTACATATATATATATATATATATATATATATATATATATATATATATATGTACATTCAGAGATTTACAACATGGCACCTGATTGGAGAGTTAATGTTGCTGAGATAGGAATAAAGAATCCGTATTTCCAACCACGTGACCAAAGAAAATGGAATAACCTGGCAAAAAGCTCTCCTTGAAATTGCCTAATGCTGAACCACATATGGACATCTCCATCACTCCCTGCAAGACTCAGAAAACATTGCAAAGGAAGGAAGCAGAAAGGAAGCGAGCACTAGATGGAGGGGTGGAGTGTTGTGTAGCAATTTCTTCTGCTTCTTCTGCAAGGGCGGCTTGTGAGACTCAAAGAGGAAATGAACCTCACATGTCCTGGAAATCAGAAGTTTACAGATTCAGCAAGATTATGCAAGGAGTAAGTAACTGCTATGGACAACAATTGAGTCACAGGTCTTCCTGTAGGAGACAGTTTGTCCCCTTGAGTGAAGAACCCTCTGCAAGCATGCAGGGAGCTATAGGGATGGAGCTTCTGAGTCAGCATCCAGGCTGGGCTGGACTACTCAATGATGACAGCTGCCTTTCAGCCATCCACACTCCTGTCAGTGAGTCCTCATCCATGTTCCTGTCCTGACCCCTCATCCGCACTCCTGTAAGTCACCCCAATGAGTTCATTGCTCCTCCAAGTTGCTCTTCAATGTATTTGTTCCTGTTCCATAGTCAGTGCCTGATCTGGCGTGAGAAGCAACTTATTCACATTCCCCGGGAAACAAGACAACACTCAACTCTTGTGTACCTGCATTCTTTTGTTTCTAAAAAGACATTTTTAGTTCACTAATGAAAACATTACTTTTCAAATTGTGTTCCTGTTGACTTCAACATATCTTTAGTACTTTGATCCGAGTTTCAAGTTTCTTCTTTTTATCCTGACAATTTTTTTGACAATTTTTTTTTTTTTTTTTTTTTTTTTTTTTTTTGCCAAACATAACACTATTTTAGCTTGTTCACCTCAATTAAGTCTAAGGTATGCCGAATCATGGAGAGGATGCCTTCCTCAGGAAACCTTCTTCCAGCCTCCTTCGGGTCCTTCTTCCTCTCATATGCCCATTTCTACTGCTCCCTTTTCACCCCACCCCAGCCCTCTCCTCTTTCTCTCCTGAGTCAGTGCCATGCGGGAACCTGGAAGGTTAGCCCTGAACCCTTTCTCTTATATCCACGGTGTAGGTTTACTGTAAAGCAAAAAGACAAATGGCATGACTGAAAACAAATGTCACTGGTGTCTTTGCAGATACACCTCAACTTCAACATTTCTTTGACAAGATTTCATGTGTGATTGCACACAAATTAGATTCAGGTCAGGGAGGGCCACAAACTTCATGTGCTCCTTTTAAGAAAGGAAGCACTGAGCACTTTTTAAAGAAGATGATAAACCCTCAAATCTATCCCCAGTGAAGTACTTCCTCCACCTCTCCACATGGCCTCCCCAAACAGCACCACCTACTGTGAACCAAGTATTCCAGCACATAAGCCTTTAGGGGACATTTCTCATTCAAACCACAACACCAGGGACCTCTTAAAATTGACCCAGGATGTGACCAGTTGAGAAGAAGCCACACAAGTGAGAGGGAGGAAAAAAATCTACAGAAAAGTAGGGCAGAGAATGAGGATGACCATGAGAACGAAATGTCCAGCATCTGCCATCTTCCTTTTGTTTGTAACACACACATGAACACACACACACAAATGCATATACATTGAGACATGCCATCACAGGATGGCTGATTTCAATAGCTCCTGAAACCTCATAGGTTCAGTACATCTCTGTCAGGAGTGGCCAGGAAGTGGAAATGGGATTGGGTCAGTCAGCTGTCACATGTCCTCCCAACTCTCTGGAGGCTCTGCCAGGCTCTAACTTGGATTTCTAGTGCTTATTAGAGGTGTGATTATAATAACATTCCAGAATGCTCCACAGTTTTCAAAGTTGTTGCATAAATTTAAAAACAATCATTAATGCAGTCCAGAGTCTATCACAATGTTGGTTGTCAAACCAAGACCTCTTGAGTTCTACATGAACATGAACTCATGATTTACATCAGCAAAATGCATTTTCTGACAGGTTAATTTCTTATCGTTGATCTGGTCCATATCACTCTGTAGCAATCAGGTAAGATCAGCTAATAGCTCAGACTACAACGCCTCATAGACCAAGGCATTCTAGTACTTTTCTGCACTCTCAGACCTGGGAAATAGGGACAGGAAGATCAGACCTCCAAACTCATCTTCATCTACATAAGATCAAGATCAGCCAGCCCCAAGCAAACAATGACAATATATGAACGGAGAACAAGACTGTGGCTTCTTAGTGTCCTGACTGCCACAGGGAATCGTGGAGGACAACTGCTGCCATGTCTTGTCTCAGTAATGTGCTCTTTAAGAGACTGGAGGCGGTCGCTGATCTGCAGTATGTGAGATGGTATTTATACCATAAACGTTAGCGAACACAGGAATACGACAGCATGATTCACAGGCAAGGCCAGGGAGATGTTAGTGTAACTACACTCCATATGTCCAAGAAAGCAGAGAAAACCCCTAGGACTCCTGGGTACAGTCATGAAAGACCAAAGTAGCAAAAGTGAAGCTTCTGACAGTAAAACAGCCATGCGCAAAGTGGAATTGACAACAGGCTACATTGATGGCTAATCGGATGGATCAAAAGAAAAGACAGGTGAAGAGGAAAAAAGGATTCCCCCAAGAGCTACCTAAATAACAGAGAAAAAGAGGACTCCGACAGCAGTGCCCCTCTGTCAGCCCAGCACAGGAGTGACTGATGCCCTGCAGGAGCAAAGAGAAAGCAACTCTAGAATAAATGCTTTAAGGTGAATTGCCCAGAGTTGGTTTTAAAACCTACAGAACAAGAAGTGTCTGATTCCCAGTGAAGGACAACACAAAGAACAGAGAGAGCAGCTTGAGAGCACTCCAGCTTGCTTTGCTGCAAGGAGCAAGGCTTGCAGGCCTGAGAGGCAGACTGAGGAGTTAGGGTGGGGGCAGAGTGAGCAGGGTCTGCTGGGCAGCGATGCTGGCTGTCCTGTCTTGTCAGTCTACTGCTGTTAGAAGGGTCTGCAAATGTCCTCATGGCTTGGTGATTTCATGTGTGCATAGAGCACATTTGGTCCTATCCACCACCTTTTCCCTCCCCACCACTTTTCCCTCCCAACTTCTTATCAGACGGACAGGAAGACGGCGCAGCAGCTGCTCACTGATTCTCAGCAGCCTGGGAGCCTGCACAGGACCTGGGCTTGCTCCTAGCACAGTCCTCCAGGTTAGGGCTGCCACTGCCACTGCCCTCAGGAAGAAGCTATGTCTGGGTAATTTAGAGCCCAGGGACACTAAGCAGGCTGCGAGAACCTGCTGTGCCAGGTCACAGTGACCTAGGTGACTGAGTTCTCATGCCTTCTGTTTGAGGGGTGTGCAATCTCATCCCTGCAGCATTTAAAATCATTTCTCAGGGGAAAGTCCTAAAAACGTGGTGAGGAAATAGTCATGTTATGTAAGAGTGAAGAGAAAAAAGAAGAATTTTGTTAGACTTTCTGTTTTGTTTTGGGCTTCTGTGACAACTCAAACTAGGAAACAATAAAGCAATAGCTTCATACACATAATAAAACATATGCATACACCCACATACAAACATACACATGCATACATACAGATACATATATACACATATACTCATACATAAACACATAGAGACAAAAATACATATACACATGTATATGCATACCTATACATATACACATTTATATGTACACAGACATAGGTATACAAACATACATGTAGTTATACACGCATGCACACATATATGCATTTATATACACAATATACATATATACATGCACACAGAGCATACAAAAACATATATATATATATAAACATATACATGCATACAGGGATATATACATGTATGTACGCATATATATATACATACACATGAACATATATAGATGCACACAAACATATGCACATACATGCACACATATGCACACACAAAATGCAATAGTTCTCACCTATAATCCCAGCACTTGGAAGTTGAGGTAGGAGGACAGTGAGCTTGACTGACTTTCCATTCTAGTGTCTGGCTTGCTACTTGCTCTGGAAATGTCAGTCATCTCCAAGCTTATCTTAATACAGTTTCATAAGTTTGCATTGTTTAAAGCCTGCCATTTTAATTACCACAATACTCATTCCTTCTCTTTAACTGTTATCTGAATTATCCCCAAAGCTTTTGAATATGCTCCTGCTGGAGACTAATTCTATTCTATCACTGTATCCTAGTCACTATTAAAAATATATTTATTTTGTAGGTTATGAAATATATGATACATGCAAATATAAAAATTAATCTATACCTCTGCTTCCAATAAACACTACATCTTTTCCTTGAAGAGTTTTCAACTACAAAACACAAATAATGTTACACAGAAATGCTTTTAAATTCACCAGAATACCCTGGGGTTTACAATAAGAGAAGGGATAGAACTGAGAAATTGAAGTAAGCTGGGGAGGTGCTCCCAGGGTGGCAGCGGAGTCAGCAGCTTTGTATCTGGCTGTGATGCACTGGCAATATCAGAACACATTTCTGAGCAACGCTATCCACAGCTCTAAATAAAACATAAAGGAAGCCAGGACTACAGAAAGGCATGAGCAATGAGCTGTAACTGCAAAGCCGAGAGGCCTCATGTCAAGGAAGAAAGAGAACTGGGGTGAGGCCACTCTTCCTCACCCCCTGACAGACACTGACTCCTACTTAGGGTCACCCCAAAGCCTTCTGGGAGAGAACGCTGAAGTCAGGGTTCCATCAAACACCCAAACTTCTTAATATACCTAACAAGGAGCAAGGTATAGCAGAGTGAGCAGCCTGATCCTCTAACAGTGGGGATCCAGAGCCAGGATACAAGGGATCACAAGAACTTCTCTGAAGCCTGTTAAGGAAAGGGAAGTCCTTTATAAACAAACAAGAAGGGCCTTAAAAATTTTAGTGTTCAGGCCGGGCGGTGGTGGCGCACGCCTTTAATCCCAGCACTCGGGAGGCAGAGGCAGGCGGATCTCTGAGTTCGAGGCCAGCCTGGTCTACAAGAGCTAGCTCCAGGACAGGCTCTAGAAACTACAGGGAAACCCTGTCTCGAAAAACAAAACAAAACAAAACAAAACAAACAAAAAAAAAAATTCTAGTGTTCAGGAATACTCATAAGGTGAAAGAATTGGGGGTGGGGGAGAAGGAAGCTGACACTATCAGGGGTTGACAGTAGTTACCATTCTTGTACATAACACATGTAGGTGGGTATTGTAATCATTCCCATCCCTTGATGGTCCATGAACCTTAGTTGGGCATTCCACAGTCTCATATTCTGGCACTTTGACCAATCGTGAGTCTCTGAATTTATCCCCATCAACCGCCAAAGTCTCTTCAGCTCCATGGGCTTCCTGGGCTGTGGCAGGGTGCATCAGAGACTGATTCCTGGGGATGTTTAACCAAAAGTGAGCCCCAGCCCCTTAACAAAGGACCGTCCTCTCTATCTACTGAA
This sequence comes from Arvicola amphibius, assembly GCF_903992535.2. Classification (NCBI taxonomy): domain Eukaryota; kingdom Metazoa; phylum Chordata; class Mammalia; order Rodentia; family Cricetidae; genus Arvicola; species Arvicola amphibius. Next base: position 147,235,531 of record NC_052048.2, read on the forward strand.
CAGCACACAGGGCCTGTTGTGGGAAAAGATTAAAGGACTTTGTCTTACTTCAGCTTTTGCAAGTGTTTTACAAAGGTAGAAGTTGCTTTTTTGACCTTACTGACTTACAAAACAAGCAAACCACAGGCAGGGTTTTCAAGCCCATGTCCACATGTTGGTTTCAACATATTTTGTGGGTCACTTGTTATTTTCAACATTGTTGCTTTCAGAAGAGGTCTTCAATCTAATTACCACACCCCATGCACACACACACACACACACACACACACACGCACGCACGCACGCACGCACATGCACACACACACACTGTTCTGAGTCAGGTCCAAGGAGGAGATATAAGAAGAAACATGATTTAAGATTAAAGCTTTGCAACTTGTTTAGTTTATAGTTTATAAAAAGCAGACACAAGGAATCCAAGATATATTGATTATTTTTCTTTTTTAAAGGCAAATTAAAATATACAAGCTGAGTATACAGTACATTATTTTAAATGATCTCAAAGCAAATGATTGACTTGGCTACAAGGTTGGTCAAAACTTTTATTTACTAAGGCAACAGGAAGCATTCCAGCCGAGTCACCTGCACAGCAGGCACCTCCGTGGTCGCAGGAATGCGACTGGCTGTATCTTGTGCAGGCTTTGCACAGGGAACTGCAGGTGCTGTGAGTTCATGGAGCAGAAGGGAGAAGTGGTAAGGGTGGGAAGAGTTGGAGAAGACAGAGTGTGGGGCAGATTTTATACAACACTGTGTTATGAAATCAAACAATAAGAAATAAAGCAAAACCATCAAAAATACACACAGAGCATCCTAGTCTATAAAATAAAATCAACTATTAGAATATACCTGTAAACCAAATCAACAATTAGAATATACCTATAACCCAAATCGACTATTAGAATATACCTATATACTAAATTAACTATTAGAATAAAGCTTCTAAAATTTAATGAATGGTCTTTCTCAAAGAATGGCTATACAGAAGCAAAAACAAAAGATTTGCAAAACTTGATTAAGTTACTTGAGTATACAAAGTGACTGTAGAATACACCTTTTCATTCTTTTTTTTTTTTTTTGTCTAGCAGAACATGAACTAATTTTCAAAAGCTCTACAGTTTGGCTGCAACATTATTAACCTTAACAAATTAAAATGATTGAATTCAAACAAATTCATTTCCTCAAAAGGCAAAAGAACTTGATAATGAAATTAAAATGTAAATAGTCCTTCCTGGCTTTTGATGGTTCTTACATGCTTTTTTTTCCCCTTTTCTTCCTTCCTTTCTTTTAATTTTTTTCTTTCCTATCTTTTTCTGGAGTGAAAGCAATCCATGCTGGGCTGTATTTGAATTTAGTATTCTGATCTTTTGGCAGGCTAGGGATGTGAATCCCCTACTCTCTGGAGATAGTGACAGCAGCACGCAGACTGGCCCCGTGCCCATGTTGGCCATACCACCACTACAGTGAAGCGACCATCTCCTGTGTGCTCCATTGCTCAAGTGTGGGTTTCACTAGGTTAAGCATGCTCAGTGCACTTTCAAGTTGCAGCACTTTTGACTTACTATGCATTTTCATCTTTTCCAATATCATATTATGACAAATGTCTCCGGATGTAATCTTACCATACACCAAGGAGAATCTGCATAGTTAATGTTTAAGCTAAGTCACAAACTCTAAAATAACTAGAGGTAATGTAAGAGTTCTCCATGATAACGAAAACATCTTCAGTGAAACACTACATCTTAAAACTCATGGAATATGTCTAAAGTTATACTCTGATTAAAAGGTATGACATTGGTTGCATATATTGTAGAAATATAGAAATATTAACAACCACCAAAACATTCCGTATGAAGCTATAGATACATGGTGATGGTGGGTGGTGCAGACCTGTTAGCCCAGCACACAGCATCACCCCTGCATTAGATCCTGTAATCTATGCATCTGACTCCACCCCCAAACGCACCCAGCACCCATGGCCTCAGTGGCTTTCGGGGTCACAGACTGGGGCTGTACAGAGCAGAACAAGAGGTAAGTGACCAGCCCCTCAGCTGGAGAACCCAGTCTCTAGGATCTAGGCCCTGGAGCAAAACTCTGGTTCTTCCCTGCCACCTACTTCTGCTGGGCTAGCCAGGCAACAAGCAACCTTCCTGCAAGCAGGCTGCTCCAACAACCCTGTATTGGACTCTGTAATCTACAAGGCCCACTCTGCCCCAAAACCCACACATCCCTGGAGATCTCAGTGATCCCTGAGACACAGACAGGAACTGCACAGAGTGGACCAAGAGCAGCTTCCCGAGACACAGACAGCAATTGCAACAATTGGTTCAAGAGAGGATCCTTGCAACACAGGCATCAACTGCAAAGTTTGGACTGAGAGGCAAAGACACTGCTTGTACTCATTGGAAGAAGAGATGAATAGATGCCAATGCAAGAATAATATATCCAACAACCTAAAGAGCAATATAACAATACCAAAACCTAGTGGTCCTACAACAGGAAGACCTGAACATCCTAACCCAGAAGAAAATGGCCTTAAATATAACTTTATGAAGATCATAGAGACACTTAAAGAGGAAATGAAAATTACCCATACACAAAACTCAAGCTCAAATGGATCAAAGACCTCAACTTATATCCAGCCACACTGAACCTCATAGAAGAGAAATTAGTAAGTAGCCTTGAATGTGTTGGCACAAGAGACCACTTCCTAAATATAACACCAGTAGCACAGACACTGAGAGCAATAATAAACAAATGGGAACTCCTGAAAATGAGAAGCTTCTGTAAAGCAAAGGACACAGTCAGTAAGACAAAACATCAACCAACTGAATGGGAAAAGATCTTCACCAACCTCATATTGGACAGAATATATAAAGAACTCTCCAAAATATATAAAGAACTCAAGAAACTAGACATCAAAATATAAAATAATAAAAAGGGAAACAGATCTAAACAGAGATTTCTCAACAGAAAAATCTCAAATGACCAAAAGATATTTAAGGAATTGCTCAACATCCATAGCCATTAGGGAAAACCTAATCAAAATGACTCTGAGATACCATCATATAGAATGACTAAGATCAAAAACAGCAATGAAAGCTTATGCTAGAGGGGATGTGGAGTCAGGGGAACACCCCTCCATTGCTGGTGAGAGTGCAAACTTGTGCAGTCATTTTGGAACTTAATATGGAGGTTTTTGAGAAAATTGGGAATCAATCTACCTCAGGACCCAGGATTACCACTCTTGGACATATACGCAAAGGATGCACATTCATACCACAAGGATATTTGCTGAACTATGTTCATAGCAGCATTATTCATAATATCCAGAACCTGGAAACAACCTAGCCAACAAGTGGATAAAGAAAATGTGGTACATTTACACAATGGAGTACTACTTAGCAGCAAAAAATGATGACATCTTGAAATTTGCAGGCAAATGGATGGACTAGAAAAAACATCCTGAGTGAGGTAACCCAGGCACAGAAAGACAAACATGGTATGCACTCACTCATAAATGGATATTAGACGCAAAACAAAGGATAACCAACCTATAATCCATAACCCCAGAGAAGCCAAGAAACAAGGAAAACTGTAAAAGAGACATACATGGATCCCCCAGGAAGGGAAATAGATAAGAACTCAAAATTGGGAGCATGGAGGAGGGGGAGAGAAGGGAGGGCAAAAGGAGAGAGGGAGTGGGGAAGTAGGGAGGAGAACATGATGAGGGAACTGGATGTGAGATGGGGGAAGGAGAGAGAGAGAGAGAGAGAGAAGAAGAAGGAAAGAGATATCTTGATTTGATTGAGGGAACTATTATGGGGCTAGTAAGAAACCTGGCACTAGGGAAATTCCCAGGTATCTACAAGGATGACCCCAGCTAAGACCCTAAACAATAGTGGAGAGAGTACCTGAACTGGCCTTCCCTTGCAAGAAATCTTAATTGTCATCATAGAATCTTCATTCAGCAACTGGTGGAAGAGATGCAGAGATCCACAGCTAGCACTGAATCAAGCTCCGGGAGCCCAGTCAAAGAGAGGGAGGAGCGATAATATGAACAAAGGGGTCAAGACCATGATGGGGAAACCCACAGAAACAGCTGACCTGAGCTAGTGGGAACTCACTAACTCTGGACTGATAGCAGGGAAACCTGCATAGGCCCAAACTAGGCCTTCTGAATGTGGGCGACAGTTGTGTGGCTGAGGCAGGCTGTGGAGTCACTGGCTGTGGGACTAGGACATATCCCTAGTATTTGAACTGACTTTTGGAGCCCATTCTCTTTAGAGGGATACCTTGCTCAGCCTAGATATAAGGGGAGGGTCTTGGTCCTGCCTCAAAGTGATGTGCCAGACTTTGTTGACTCCCCATAGGAAGCTTTACCCGCTCTGAGGAGTGGATGGGGTGGGGTGAGTGGCAGATGGGGAGAGCTGGAGGAGGGAGGAAGAGGGAGGGGGCTGGGATTGGTAAAATGAAAAGAGATGGCTCTTAAAAAATAAAAAATACAACATTGAGAAAGGATTTCAGGTGCTACCATCAGTTAGATGAACACAGACATTGTTCTGCTCACACTCACATAGAAAGACAAAAAACGGTAAAACTAAGAATTCCAGAGTGTTCTTCTTAAACAAGACCGGGTCCTGTTGCCCCCTAATCAAATCACTTGGAGCCCAGTCCTCCCTACTTCCCCAGTCTTCACTTGTCTAGGAGGGCTCAGGTTCCATACAGCCTTCCCTCCACCTCAGATGCCCTTATGCAGGTCAGGTCCCACTGCAACAACCTCTTCTGGAACAATGCTAGTCTTTTAAAATGTAGATGAACTGGCCTCCTTCTGAAGACATTCCCCACCCTCCCCATCCCTGAAAAGGGACTACCTCTGATCACCCTGCTGTGTGCCACTCAGTGCTCACCTGGCTCCCTGGGGCTCTGCTGCTTTCCTCCCTCAAGGGAAAGCCAAGAAGGTGCTCACTGGGGGAGTGAGTCTCTGGGAGGGAAACTCCACCCAGGCTGCTCTCTGCTCCCCAGCATGCTGTCAGGTTTACATATGCTGATATTCTGGGGTCCCCATCCTCAAATGACTCTGTCACAGGGAGACAGTAGTGAAGGTCTTGTTAGCAAATATTAATGAACCTCCAAGCAGAAAAATACAGATTACATTGTTTAAAAAACTAATAAACATTACAGAATACTCACATTCATACAGAAAGGTAAAAAATTGTAAACACCAACAAAATTGATCAATATGAATGTGTATTACCAGGCATGATTTTATACATGGAGAAAAAAATCATAAAAATGGATTATGAAAGTACTTTAAAAGCTCTGTGACAAGTTGAGCTCATAGATGTATTTTTAGGGATAAACATAGACTTAGTAAAACTACCAGGAACAACCAACTACCAAGAAGCTTTCATCTTGCAACTGTGCCTAGCTTCATAAGTATAAGAGAGGCACTGGGGAAGGGCTCTGGCTAGCTCATGAACTTGGCTAATAATAATCTATTTTAAGGTTCAGTGGTTTGTGCAGTGATTTTTTTATAGCTTTTATTGCCTCATTTTAATAACATTTTTGAAAGTAATTCATAAAAGTTGACTCTGCCTTATTAACAATTTGTTCACTATAACCAAACAGCACAAGGGCATTCTCAATGGAATTTGGATTCTGCAGAGGAAGTGGGTTCCAAGTCTCATTCTAGTAGAAAACCTAAAACTTCCTGGGACAGTTGCATTCTTCAGACAAGTCTCAGTCCAAGAAGAAAGGACCATGCAGAAACTGTCCTTGGGGTGAGAACCTGCCCACGGTGCCAAAAACATGCTTGAGTTTGTTGGGTTGGGCTGACCCTAGCTGGGATATGACCCACTTTCTGTAGGATCATCTTTCTGCTGGTAAAACCACTGATGCATGAAGATTCTGCACATGGCACCAGCGATGGCAAGGAGAGGTCTGCAGAGACAAACAGGATCGGAGACAGGTAGTGTATCAAAGAAACACTCTACATTCTGGAGCCGGAGTATACTGTCAGTCTCTCATCACTACCCAGTCTTGTCTCTGTGACACCCTGTGGTCTCTCACTAATGAACACATCCTCTTTCCATTCTGCAGAGACCACTGATCTGCACAGATGCTCTGTTGAAGTCCTTCCTTGGTTTAAAATATCTTCTCTACACCGGGCTCAGGCCATTTCTAGATCTCTAGCTAAGCCAGTCAACCATCATTCAAACAACCTATTTATTAACATCCAGCACTAAGACTACTGCCTCGGTAGAACCATCTCAGATGCCACAGTCTACAGTGACTTCATTACTCTACGTACATTGAAGGCAATGTTGAATATGGCCAGTCATGCTGTCTTATTTGTGTGTATGTGTATTTGTGTATCAGTGTGTACATGTTTGTATGTGGGGTCCATATATATCTACAGAGGGGGTATGTATATATGTACAAGCACATGTGGAGGCCAGGGATCAACCTAGAGTGTTATTATTCTTCTTCAGGTGTCATTCATTTTGGTTTCAGAGACAGGCTGTCTCACTTGGCCTAGAACTCATGTACTAAAGCCAGGTTGATCGGTCAGTAAGCCCAGGGATCCTCTCATCTCTGCCTTCCCAGGACTGGAATCATAGTACACTGGGGTTTTATTTGGGAGTTGGGGATCACTATCAATCCTTGTTCTTGCCAGGCAAATAAGTTACAAATGGAACAATCTCCCCAGCCCTTGTTGTCTTACATTTTAATGCTATGACCATCAAATGCTGTTATTCATGGCCTGCTGTGGTTAGAATGTGAAATACCTCTTGAGGCTCATATGTTGGAAAACTTGGTCCAGAGCTGGGAGCAGGCTTTGTGATGGGGCCTAGCTAGAGGAATTAGATCACTGGAGATGGGCCTTGCACTGCCTTAGCCTGGCTCCACTTCTTGTTTTCTTTCTGCTACTGGCTACAGGCACAATACGACTAGTACCTCACTTTCCTGATGCCCTACCATCTCCACCATGATGGGCTGTATCCCCTGGAACTGTGTGAACTAGGATAAATCTTTTCTTTCCTAGTTATTCTTCTATTCAAATAAAACACCATGACCAAGGCAACTTACAGAAGAAAGCTTTAGGAGGCTTATGGTTCTGGAGGATAAAAGTGTATCATGGCAGAGAGCATGAGAATAACAAACAGGGATGTTGGTAGGAGCATGATGCTCAGAGCACACATCTTGGACCACAAGCACAAAGCAGGTGAGAAAACTGGAAATGGTGTGAAGTTTTAAGCTCTCAAAGCCTGCCTCTGGTGACAGACTTCTTCCAGCAAGACCACACCTCCTAAATCTGGCCAAACAGCAGCACCAACTGAAGATAGACTATTAAAATGCCTGAGACAATCAGGGACATTCTCATTCAAACCACCAGACTCTCTCAAGCAATTTTGTTGTGGTTTTTTGTGTGTGTTTTTACCAAATATTTGCAGCAACAACAAACTAGCTATCACTCACTGAAGTGACATTCAGTAGAACAAGGAAGTCTTCAGAGATGACTGACAAGCTCTGATCCAACCATGTGTGAGAAACACATGATCCTCTGCACCTGAGTGTGTCTGTGTGTTGTTCACTGTTGGCAGCACGAGGGTAGTGATGACTGACAGAGTTATAATGTGGCCATATACATAAATTTTAATTAGTGGAGCAACAAGCACAAATACAGAGAATGCAAATATCCACTTTACTCACTTTAGGTTGATTATTACCTAAAGATTGAACTGATAACTATAATGTAAACTAACTCGAATTTCTAACTTCAGAATTAATAAGCTGGGGGAGTTGGAGAGGAAGATCCGCATTTAAGCATGCTTGCTGCTCAATCATGAGGACCAGAGTTCAGATCCCAGCGCACAGATTGGGCAGTTCATAAATGCCTGTAACCCCAGTTCCGAGGAATCCAATGCCCTCTTATGATCTCAGCAAGCATCAGCACACACACACACACACACACACACGCACACGCACACGCACACGCACATGCATACACACACACACACACACACACGCACATGCATACACACACACACAAATAAAATTAAATAGGCTAATATAAAACATTGGGATGGAGAGATGGCTCACCAGTTAAGATCATATGTTGCCATTTCCTAGGAGGCTCAGAATTACCTATAACTCTAGCTCCAAGGGATTTGATGACCTCTGCAGTCCTCTGCAGGTACACACACACACACACACACACTTACATACACTCATACCAGCATACATACATACACATATACATATGCATCATATACATACATATATGTGTGCCTTTTTTTAAGAAATAAGATGTCATAATTGAATTCATGATAACATTAGATTCTGTTCTCAAAACAAGCAAAGTGTAAAAGCGTGCCTATTCCCAAGGAGTCTTGCCTGCTCGATGCTTCCATGGTGGCATATAAACCATTGCAGACTTTTGCCCAGAAACCTATGATGTCCGTAGCTCCTTTGCTGTGTTGTCACTAATACGTGTTAACCTCAATAATCTTTCACAACTCACTTATTAATCAATCCCTAAAATGTCTCTTTAGTATTATGTAAAATATATATATATATATATATATATATATATGGACTCGCATATTTTAGGAATAACTCAAGATAATACTTGCATAGTTTTGAAAACATGCAAAGCTTCTCACAGAAGCCACAGATCAGGTTGCAAACTAAGAACCGTAACTTCCTAGGGACTCCTCTTCTTAATTAAGATGGAAATGCCTCAAGGAGATGCAATGACATCTGTCTCACATCTTAGCTACCTCACATGTGGGAATCATAGAGCTCCCCACAACAGGCAGGTGCTTGTATAGTGTGGTTGTAACATGACACCATTTACGTCATATTAAGAGTGCTGGATTCCTTCAGGTCTTCAGGTTGATCATAAGGTTCTAAGTTAACTCGTAGTTTGAAATTTGCTCCTTCTGGGACCTTGGACAAGCCACTTGGTCTTTGTAGGACTCAGTTTATTGATCAAAGTCAGCAAAATCTCTTGGAAGTAGTATGATAACCTTGGTGTCCGGGACACAGAATGTGTTTCTAAGAACCCAAAACTACATTTGCAAATCATTCAGTTTGAAGGTTTGTCGGAGATAAAAGTTTGAAGCACGATGGTCTGGCTTAGATGGCCCTGCATGGACCGTCTACCCTGACCCCATCCCAGCAATACTTCAGTCTCACTCTAGCTTTTACCTTTTCTACAATCCTCTTTCTGGAAGCCCTGTCCTTCTCAGAAAAGGAACCCCTCTCTCCATCAGAATCAGCTACTGCTTGATCTGCTGATCTCTGATAAAATGACCCTGAGGAGACATTGTCTTTGATGCAGGCATGGCAGAGGACTTTCTCCTAAAGACCTGCTTTAGGAAACAATGAAGTTTTCATTCAAGGCCAAAAGTTTGGTCTCAAGTTTCTCAGCTCTAGGGGCAAGCCCTGGGTTTTGTACTGGAGCATCTGGGTAGATTCTCAGCAGGACAGTCTAATACCCACCAGATTCCCAAAGTAATCCATTACTTGGTCCAAAACAGTTAGAGCATTACTCCACCAAGAGAATATTTCAGACAATATACCAAGGCTAACACAGGGTGGGATCCGGGCAGGAAGATGACGCAGATATCTGTCATTTTATAATATGCCCAACTATTATCGAACGCGATGATCCTTTGTGCCAAACCATCAGCATCTTGGGAGTTTCGGCTGCACCTACTTGCAAAGATCATCCTGCTTAGGCTCGTTGACTATTTCAGCCTTTCATAGAAGGATGGGGAGAGTCTGGAGACCCTCGCTAAGTATTTGGCTGTTCTACACCAGCCATTGTGTGCAACTCTGCCCTAATTGCCTGAGGGTTGGTGGGAAGTAAGAATATAGCTCATGGAAGACAGAGGGAGTGGTATTCCATCGATGCAGCTATGGAAAATCCATCATCCTTGCTTTCTATTGTGACCTTTTGGGGAAGATAGGCCACCTTCCAGTAACTAGCCCCACAGTTATACTTTGGAAGGACACCCAGTAAACTCATTGTTTCCACAGGGTGAACTTTGGGGGAATGTAGTTGAGACCTTAAGTAGAGGGGTAGGCATTGTTTGTCTCCCCTGGGAAGGAATTTTAGCAACACCTGTGAATGTCTGGATGCAACTGAAAACTACATGAGACTTAGTTGGGTCTGTTTCTAATTCATTCACTCTACACAGATCTGCCTTGCCTCTTACACAGTTACCTTTGGGAAGCTCCCATGCTTTCCAAAATCGTAGAGAAGGGTCAACTTCTATACCCCTGTGAACTGATGCCATTTGAGCTTGACTCTGGAAGGGCTTGTTCTTTTTCTTTCTTTATCAGGCTATTCCTTGTGCTTCTATGCTGTCTTTCCAGGCAAGGAATAATCAGGGAGGGCTAAGGTGTTCTATGGACATAAAATTTCACTATGAATTTAAAGGGCAAAAGTTAAAAACAGAAGGCTGCTGTGTGGTAAGGTCAGAACCAAGTTAGGGCAAACCCTTTTATATCTGCCATTTGGGTATGGATCCTGCCACTGAGATACATCCCAGATACTATACTCCAGTCTTAGTCCCTTTTCTATAAAACCATATACAGAGATTGAGAAAATATAGGTTACCTAGAAATGCTTTTGATGAGACTGGAGGCACGTTCTGAGTCATTGTAGATCAGTTTGAAATCAATTAACAAGAGGGTCAAGCTCACCTCAGGGCTCCTGGTGACTGTCACAGAGTATGTCTAACCATGAGCCCCCAAACATAGGCTTCCTGGGTTTCCATTCAGACTCTTGGAGGAATATGTATCTTGATGTCTCATATTCCTCCTGAAGCCCTGAGGACTGTGGGGGTTAGTACATCAAGAGTAAAACATGCTAGTTGCTTAGTAAATGGTCTCTTTGCTCATAATACATAGACAATTGACACACACTTTGGTTAGTAACTCCACTCACAAATTAATCACTAATGCAAATGAAAGAATTGCATCCCCCAAAAGCCTTGAGGGTGGCATTGTGCCTGAACTGTACAGGTGAGGTTGTGCTAGGCTTCCTGAGCCTCCTTATTCCCCAGGGAAAGGTGAGTGTGCTATCTGCCCGTTCCACAGCCCCAAGACTCAGGATAATCAGAAGTGATAAGGAGTTGAGTCAAAGCAGGAACTCAGTCCACCACCAAAAGTGTCAGTCTATATATGCCAAGTGACATCCTGAGATGTGGTGGCACCTCCAGCCAATGAGAGGCAGCCAAACCCACCCTCTTGCTGGAGGAGCATCCACCCAGCCCTTGCTGTCCCATCCTCATGCAAACTCAAGCCAGGCTTTTCTCTATCCCACAGGCCTCAAGGTACAGGCCCCAAGACAATCGTGGCCCAACAAGGTTGCATCCTCTACTACAACTATGAGTGAGAAGATGCCAGTCGCCTCCAAGCACCTTTGCTCTTTCTCACAGGACCAGTTGGCTATTTTCTTGGGATTGCCACTGTGGGAGCCAGCCATGATAAGCTAAGTATGGGCAGGTCACCCAAAGGAAGTTCTTTACTTCCAACCATTGTTACCTGCCAGAGTAAAACTCAGCCATCCATAAATTTAATAAGAGGCCTGAGTCTCAATAGTTTGCCCTGAAGCAATACCAGGCTGCAGGAAGAACCACAAGCTGAGATTACCTGACCACCATCCCAGAACAGACCATTCAAAGGAAATGCCTAACATTCCAACCACTGTAGATAGGACCACCTGCCAGCACACACTCACCAGGATACCCTTAGGCAAATGTTAGACAATCATGGGTTCTGAACCTCAGAAACCTCTCACCACCACCTTTACTACTATAAAAACCCAATTCTAACTGAGCTCGGGGCTCTCCATTTATTCCAAGACATTGGACATTGGGAGAGACCAAGTCTGCTTAAAATAAAGGCTCTTTGCTTTTACATACGGGACTCAGTCTCCTTGTTGGCTTTTGTGAAGACTTCACGGATTTGGACATAACAGCCACCAAGGTACAAGGACCTACCAGAAGGCTCAGGGGGCAGAAACCTAGAGCTTCCTGATTGGTTCTAACCTAATGAGTTTCTTTTGATTTTTCTACATTTATTTTCTCTGAGTTTGGGAATCACGAGCAGTTCTAAGCTCTCTGGGTACATAATCAAAACACTGGGGGATCACACTGTCACCATGCTCTCCCACCATGCTCCTGCACTCTGCTCTGTGGACACTCCCCAAGGCCACCCTGTGTTACAGACCTGCTAGCTGTCCTCAGGGCATCATTCAGGCACTCTCCATGGGTTGGTTATGCTTGGTGCCAGCTCTCTTAGTTCTCCCTTTGTGTGCAAACCCTTCTGGAAGGCATCACTAGATAACAGATTACTAAGAGATAATTTACATGGGGCCTGAGGAGCCTGGGCCTGTGAGGAGGGAGCTGGGGACACAACAGGAACTGAGCAGAGTCAGAGGTCTGCAAGGTGGCTTCCTTCTTCCCCTGCAGGTCCAGGTCACCATCTGTGCAAGGACCCCAGGGTTTCTGTTATGTGAAAGAAAGAGTCCCTCAAGGTATACATGCCATGGGTTAGAAAAGGAGACACAGTGAGAAACAGTTTTCAAATAATTGCAAAAGACAAATGCATAATATTATCTCATTCTAAGTACACTTAGTAAGTAACATGCAAGGAGCTGGTGCGGCCCTGCAGGTCCACTTTGCATTTTATAGTTTTTGCCCAGTGAATAGCAGGAGAGAAAGAACAGCATTTATTTTCCTTCATTGTTTCTTACTCAGAAAAATCAATGAGATCAAACTAGGTCTCAGGAAGACCGTGATCAGTGACCTTAGCTTAGGACTCCTAGGCTCTTACTGTTTTCCCAGCTTCTGGAAACCACTGCTCATCTCTGATCCTGCAGACTTTTGGTATATTGGGATCCCCATGTAAGTGAGGTCATAGATGTTTGTCCCCCAGTTCCTGGCCTGTTTAATTCAGTAGAACATCCTTCCAGACCACATTCATTGTCATAAACGGCAGGTCTGATTTGCTGTTTCAAGGCAGAATAATCTTCCACTGTATACCACATGTCTTTAGCCATGTGCCCATCAGTCGACACGCGTTTTCAAGTCTTGTCTACTGTGAACAGTGAATCAATGGGCATGAGAGTTCAGGATTCCTGTCAAGAACACTGTGGGGGTCTGTAAGATGATCTATGATAGTCATATTTTTAGGTCTTAATAAGTGAGTTTATTACGTATACAGCAAGTGTAAGTGAAAGAAAAATAGCAAGTATCGAATGATGGAGAACTAGATAATAAGCAGATAGATAGATGGTATGAGCGACAGATAGAAACGACTTCATCAAATCAGGAGCCCACAACATCCAGCAGAAACTGACTGAAGAAGTTCAGGTAATCAGATAGAGTACCCAGTTACTCTCAGGATGCTGATAGATTCCTGCTGTAGACAAGTCTCTATCTGTCGCCATGAGAACATGATTCCCTGGGCTACAGATAATATTAATTTTCTTGTTGCATTATTTAAAATTCAGTCTTCAGGTTAGGTTGATCTGTATAGTGAGGAATTAGAGTTTGGGACATTATATGGCCTCATGTTTAGCTGACCATAGAGCACAAGTAACACATAAATATGGATTTGGGGGCTGGTGAGATGGCTTAGTTTGCCATGTAAACCTGGTGACTCAAATTCAATCCCTGAGACACAGGTAAAGACAAAAAGATAAATAATCCGACTAAGTTGTCCTCTGACCTCCATATATGCACTATAGCCTATACCCACACATAAGACATGCACACACAGGTACTCAATAAGAATAAGAAAAAATTATGTGTCTGTATATGTATGTATACTAAAAAGTGTAAATGTACATCTCCTATAAGCTGTCTTTGAACATATAATCAAAATCTAACCATGAGAAAAATATCTGATAAATTCTAATAAGAGCATTATGCAAGTTGCCTAAAGAAATTTAATTGGCCCTCCCCCAGCCAACAAGCCATGGTGAGAGCTAAGCTTCTAACAGTACTTATACCATGTAAGGAACCAGCACCACTGCTTACATCTCTGAGGGTGGAAAACAGGCAAGATGAAGTTCAGGCATTGAATGCTTCCCAGAAAGTGAGAAGCGGGAGAAGCAATGACTAGCCACCTGGTGCTGGGTGCATTTTGCATATGACATGCATGAGCCAATGGAAGGGGCATCAAGATGGAGTGTGATTGTTTGAAAGTTAGATATGCCCCTAGGCTCATGTGCTCACACTGTAGACCGCAGCTGGTGATACTGTCTATGAAAGAATTGTAGAACTTTAAGGATGGAGGGCCTAGCTGGAAGCACCGGGTCTCTGAATGGCAGACCTTCAGATTATACCTTGGTGAGTTCTGGATCCCCACCCTCTGACCACCATGGACTGAACTATAAAATAGAACCTTTCTCCTGTAAGTTATTTACAAGAGGAATTTTGCCACAGTGATGAGATAGTTAATATACAATGATGTTCTAGATTACATGCAGGACTTTAAAAAAATTGAGACGCTTTTGTACAAATTTTAATAGTGGCTGGCTCAAATTAAATTCCTAAACTAGGTGGTGGCACATGCCTGGAATCCTATAACTTGCGTGGTGGAGACACGAGTATGATTGTATAAAAACATCCTTAGCTACATAGCAAGTCTGAGGCCATGTTGGGCTACATGAGATCCTGCCTGAAAACACACACATGCACATACACACAGGCACACATGCTCCATATCTGAGCAAAGAGTGTCGTATCTTTCCGATTGTACTAACTGACATAATCCATTTGGGCCAAGGGTGAAGGGAGCCCTCTTCTATTGCATGTCTGTTATGCCTGAGGTTAGGGGGTTTTATTCATTATCGCATTTCTTTCAACATCTCCATTTTCAGAGCATGAAAGTGACCTTTTGCCAGGCTACAAACAAGAAGACATAGGTAGTCACTATCAGTCAGGAGTGAAATACATTCTGCCGTCTGAAGAGTATGATGCTCGAGGATAATTGTCAGCCTGACAAAAATCTAGAGTCACTTGGGAGACAGGTCACAGAGTATGTAGGGGATTATCTTGATGGCATCAGCCAAGGTGGGAGACCAACCCACTGTTGGTGGCGCCATTCCCTAGGCAGCTGATCCTGAGCTGTCTAAGTAAGGGTGGCTGGAGAAAGAAAGCTGGGCATTGCATGCATGCATCCATGGCTCTCTTCTTCAGACTACAGTCCCTGCTCCTGCGACTTCCCTTCTGCGGTGACTATGCGCTAAATAAATGCTCCTTCCCTTACATTGCTTCTGCTAGTGTGTTTTCTCAGCAAAAGAAAAGATTCTAAGCCAGCAGGATTCCTTCTTAACTCCATTAGCATAACTACAGAACCCTTTCAGATGAGGAAACCCCAAGTGTTCCAGTTCCATTCCTGATGAAATTACACTTCCCCTTCCTTTTCATAAGATTTGGAGCGGGATGCATTTCTAACTATTACCTATAATGTCTGCCATCCAACAAGGGACAGAGAAAACAGTTTTGTGTAACTCATTAGCACAGTAGAAAATCACTTCACACTAAATGACCTGCCCTGCTTGAAGCAAGTGACTAGAGAGGAACTCTCCCCATTGCCCATGCAGAGGGCTCATATTTCCTATGAAAATGAAAGCAAAAAAGGCTTCAGCATTTAAAACCTGGGCCGGTTTCCTTCTTCTGGACTTCAGAGAGCCACTGAGTCTAATTACACAGCACCCTGTGGGGCCAGGTGAGCTCAGGTTCAGACGCTAACAGTGCAGAGACTCCTGTGAGCCAATTTAGGGCTTTACATTTTTTAAATAATATCTTTTAAACGAATATTGTGTTTCACTAAAATATTCCTAACTAGTTTTGCTGTTTCACGAGTCAGGAAAGCCAGCTCTAGAGAAATCCAATTGAACAAATTTTCAGGGTAAGGCTGGGATAAAATAATTTTGCATTTATCATTTAAGTTAATTGTAATGAGCCAGAGTCTAATGAGCCTTACCTCTAAACTCCATTTAAGACAATAGTTAATTGCTTCATTTTAATAAATGTTGTCAGGATAGTGAACATAACAATGACAGAGCACTCAATTACTACTGAGCCTAGAAAATGAAGACACGTAGAGCTTAATGAGATCCATAATCTGAATAGGCAGTTAGCATCCAGAGGGGAAGCCACCCCATCACTGCAAAGGCCGTGCAAGCAGGGCAATCTGCGTGCAACACACATGCGGGTCTAGATTACACCAGCATCAGGAGGGCTTCTGTGTCCCACCTATCTAATCCTATTGCATCTGCCAAGGAAATGGAGGCGCAGGGAGGCTGTGTACATCGTGAAACCTTCCTGTGACTCAGTGCAGCCTCAGGAGCCTTTTCTTCTCAAGCCTGTGTTTAGCATAGTGGTGCTTTGTGGTTTTGATGAATGCAGTAAGAAGTTTGGAAAGTCAAAGACAAAAACCTGAGAAACTAATTCCTGTTCCCTAACAGAAAGGTGGATATGGTGACTAGTACAGCATTCCCTCGGGCTGGAGTCCTGGGATGGATGTAAAACAGAAAGCAAGCTAAGTACCAGCACCCGTCACTCTGCTCCCTGCTTGTGGATGCCACGCCTTCTCCTCCATGATAAACTGCACCTCAAACGAGTCATAAGAAACCATTCCTTTCTTAAGTTGCTTTTGCCAGGCATTTCGTCACAGAAGTCAAAATGTGACTAATACTGCACCATTGGCACCCACAAAGTTTCAAACATCTTGAGGATGGGATCACCCATGCTTAGGATGCTTCTTTCAGTTAATCCTCTCTGAGAAGCTCTTTAGGGACAAACTGGGAGGAGCGTCTCCCAAGCAATTCCAAATCCAGAAAAATTGACAATAGAGGCTGTTTCAGAATCATAGTGGTGAGGGCCTGGTTTTGACCTGTAAAATTAAAAATTTTGTTCAAGGATCTTTATTTTTCTTTTTTGTTCAGTAGCAAGCTGTTCGTCGTAGCTACGTTTAGCTCACCTCACACTCTGAAGGTATGCTTTTGGATTGCTTTTCTATTCAGATCTTCATTCTTTGCTGAGGTTACACTCATTAGTGTCATCTATCAACAAGTAAAATCTTTCTTTAAGTATCATAATTAACCTCTTTAATATAAGCAATAACAGTGTGCTACCCTGTGCCAAGGCTCCCATGGAATCTGGGGAGATCTGCTCTTATTTGGAAAGGAAGAAGAACACCTGTACAGAAATCCCCCGGTCAGGTGTCTGATCTTGTCCTGGCTGTGGGACCTAAGTATAGGACTCAAGGATTTTTATTGTAAGGTCTAGGAGTCTGGGAGCTGAATATACAATCTTGAATATTTTTCCCAGATTTGGGAATCTCTGCTTCTAGGTTCTATGATTTCATGCTGTGTGTAACGTTAATTTGAATTTCTGGGACTCAGCTAATACTGTGTGCCTTCATCCTTCAAATTACTTCAATTTGACACAAAGAAATTTTGTCACAAAGCAGGCTGAATTGCACCACTGCTGTGGTGTGTGTGATTTCAATGTATTAGCTTTTATTAAGAGACAGTGAAAGTCAAAGCATCCCTAACAAGCTGTTGACACACATGACATCACACTGGCTGTAGAAACCAAGTGTCTGCATTGTCTCTTCTCCAAACACTGATTCATACGCAAGCTTTCTATTTTCAGGCAAAGACCAGGAAAATATGTACCCTACCCGTCAACCTTCATCTCTATACCATATTAAGCCAAAGAAAAGATTTCAGATGGGGGAAGGGAGGTACTAGGGGCAACATTTTAAGTGGAATAGGAGTGAGGGGGAATAATAGGGGTAGAAACATTTTAGTGGAGTGGGGTGGAGATAGGAGAGAGGAAGAGGTGATGTGGATACTGGGGGTAGAAAGGTGTAATGGGGGATAGGGTTGGAGAGAGGAAAGGATGAGGGAAAGCATTGGTGATGGAAAATTTTAAGCAAGGATGGTGATGGGAGTAGTGGTGGAAGGAAGGGAAGCTAAAAACTAAGACTGCGCGCAAACCTCGCGGCTCTGTCAGAAGAAGTAGAGAGATTGCAAGAGCTGCAGAGTGGGGTGGGGAGGGTGCTGGGAGACGCTGTCTTCTGGGCATGGCATTGTTATTGCCCCTATGACCTCACAGCAGCTTTGGTTATCTGCCCTAGACCTCCACAAGACCACGTCAGTCAGCACTCAGATATGGATGGAGGAGGGGCACATAAAGCCCCAACCCTAGCTAAGGAGCTACCCGCAGTTGATGGATGCTGGGGAAGGGGTACTTTCTTGAGGGCCGTGGCATGAACTCCAAAGATGTCTCCTACAAAATGATTTAAATAAATGGAGAATTTATCTTTTCTTAAATTATCCATGTCAGTTGTATTAAGATGTCTCAGGCAACAGATTTGTAAACCAACTTTAACTAATATGTTGGCTGTTAGAGTCCAGGGACCATGTTGCTGCTAGGCTCATGCTGATCTGAGAGGCTTGCCCTGCCACCCAGGGCCATGGTGACTTCTGGGCCCAGGCTGCTGCTGCTGGTTGTGTTGAGGTCTGCTGTAACTGGGGTCTGTGCTGATGTTCCTTGCCCATATTACCCCAGGAGCCAATGAGAACCATGTGTTAAAGCATAAGGGCCATGCTGAGCTAGCTGGCCCCACCCCTCACTGGCCCAGGGAGAGCCTCCCCTCTTATCATAAAGCTGGCCCTGTCCCTCACCAGCCCTGAAGTAAAGGACCCGGTAACTCTGGCAAAGGGTCAAGGGAGAACTGGTTGGCCCTGACCTTAGTCAGAGAGCTGCCCCATATGCTCACTTGGAAAATCTGGTCCCACCCTTCATCATGGGGTTGGGGAGAGCTGGCTCTGGCTATCATCTGAAGGGTGTGGTCAACAGCCAGGTCAGATCAACTCTGTTACTACCCAGAAACACATTCAGGGCTTCTAGTTGGCACTTCCTGTTGTCAGAGTTTCTTAAAAAAAAAGAGGGGGGAGCTACTGCTGCTTTTTAAAGCAAAAGAGACCATGCCCAAGTGGGCTGGTATCTTAAAGGCTATTGGCTGAAGGAGCAGAAGGAGCTCCCACAGCAACTCCCTATCTACTCTATGACCTGACGAAGTGCACAAGGGGACTAGTCCCATGCAAACATAGCCATTGGATCTCCATGACTCGGGACAACAGCAGGATATCTGAGAGGAATTTCTGTGAGGGTCCAGTATTGGTGGTGTGCCAGAAGCCAGAGGTCTTGAACGTGACCAACCATACACTACACAACAAACATTTGCAAGCAAAGCTGTGTGGACTGCATGCATATTGCATGATACACAGCAGCACCCAATGCCCCAAGATGAATGAAGAGGCAATGGACAGGTGAGAGAGATGGAGGAACAAAGTGGGTTTTGGTTTGCTTTTTGTTTGGTTTGTTTTATTTTTGTTTGTTTTTAATATTTTAGTTATATTTTATCATATTTTTAGTTTTTCTTTGAGGGGGACACTACAAGGGTAAAGGGTAGATACAGAGGAACTGGGAAAATGAGTGGGATTGGGGTACATGATGAGAAATTCCCAAAGAATCAATAAAAAATTATGTTAAAAAAACTACGTTGGCATAATACAATTGTAAAAGAAGCAACAGGATTTTTAAAAATTTTTTTTTCTACTGAGGTGACATTTTTCTTTCCACTTTTAAGTCAGAATGAGGTTGCAACCATTTGACACAGCTGAATTTTTGGAATGTGCTATTTAGTTGATTCTATGACTACCACCAGCCTGTGGTATGTTTGCCCATGCCCGTGAGGGAAGCATATTTCGTGCCCATGGGCTGACAACTGTGTTAATGGGGGCATGTGTAAGATGTGGTCAGCTGTAAATTGAAACTGCAGGACTTGCCTTCCAGAGAGCCTGCTTCACAGGGTGGCTGCAGGCTTTGAAATTGAGACAATAAGAGCTGTTGTGCATTGTATTTCCTAGAAGAGAGGTCAAAGGATCCAGCCAAAGGATTGTTCCTAAAACCGTAGCTAAATCACAGTACTGCCATAGTTCAGTTTTAATTTTGCATTGATGGGGAGCAGGGGTTGAAAGGATTGAGAAACCTGTTTGAAAGGTGTGGTGGCTGAATGAGAAAGTTCTCCATAGTCTTGGGCCTTTGAATGTTTGAAGCCTGTTGGTGATGCTGTGTAGGCAGAGACAGCCTGGGTTCCCGGGCCACTCAGACCTGAAATAATCACACAGGAACCATATTAATTGCAACACTGCTTGACATACTAGCTCAGGCTTCCTATTAACTAACTCTTACATCTTGAATTGACCCATTTCTATTAATCTGTGTATTGCCATGAGGCTGTGGCTTACCAGAAAGTTTCCAGGTCCTTCTCCTTGGGCAGCTACATGATATCTCCTTGACTTCACCTACTTTCTGCTTATATCTCTGTTCAGATTTTCTGCTTGGCTTTACTCTACTAAGCCATTGGCTGAAACAGCTTCTTTAATAACCAGTGGCAATACAACATATGCATAGCATACGTCAGTGCTGTGTGTATATATTTCAGTGACACAGCCTTACTGGAGGAAGGACATCACCAGACATGGGCCTTGAGATTAAAATCCCCGTGACACTTCCAATTCATTTCCTGCTTCATGATTAGGGTTCAAGATGTGAGCCAGTAGATTTTTGTTGGTACTAGCATGCCTCTTTCCATGATGGACTCTAACCCTTGAACCATATGCCCAGATAAACTCTTGTATGAGGTACCTTTGCCATGGCATTTTATCACAGTGACAGAAAAAGGAGCTAATACAGAAGGTTAGAATTGGGGCTAACAGGCAACTAAGATAAACCAGCTTCCAACGCTGGAGGGAAGGATTGACGCCGAGCACAATGCCATTAACATTTTACCCAGGGCTGTATAGGCTGTGTTATTGGTGTAAACTAGACTAGACTCAAATCCAAGAATCCGCTTGAGCTTTCTTCAAACTTGTTGCAGACATCCATGCAAAGTCATCCAAAGTTTGTCATTTGTAAAATATTTTTAATAAAATACAAACATACTGTCAGTGCTACTCTGGTTTACAATGTGATCTGGCTCTTCTTGCCACAATCACATGGCAGAGGAGGATACTCTACCAAGCACATCCAGGAGTCAAACAGTACAAGCCACGGTCAACAATGACGGGCTTTCCAAACTTGAAACAAAGTAAACATACAAGATATGAGTTGTTTGAGCGGGGATCATGAACTCTTAACATTGGAAAAGGTTTTCAAAGCCCATGTGGGCCAACTGGTGGGAGGCTGTTAGGTAACTTTCTGAGCTGCTCCACAGGGACTGTCCCGCCTCACCAGGAGCAGAGGCACTGCAGGATTTGAGCAGTGACAGAGGAGACTGAAGGCACATGCAGATGACAGATGTCGGATGCTGATGGAGGTGGAAGTCATTCTGCTGGGTGTGGCAGAACAAGTAGGTAAACAAGTCATAAGAGGATGAAAATCAAGCTATGAGACAGACCAAAGAAGCCAGCAAAGCACTATACACTTCACACCTTCCAAGCAGCAGCTGGTGCCTTCTGAGGAGAGAGAGTTACTTTTGTTTAGTAGTATGGCCACTGGAAGAATCTTTATAAGTCATGTATGACCCCCTACACATATGACCAGCACTACTGAGACACAGTAGATCTTTTTTTAAATTATTAAACATGAACATGAAGTTGGGAGGAGATATGATAGGAGGACCCTGGAAAGAGCTGGAAGGGAGATTGGGGGTAGACATGACCAAGATATACAGTATTCATGTATGAATTTCAAAGAATTAATAGAAAATGTTGGGATTTTTATTGGCCTGTCTGTGTCTTGCTTTCGTTTTTACTTTGAACTGTTATGGGTTGTGAATGCCCACACTGATCCACTTTTGCTAATACAGCTGTACTCCAAAAGCTTCTATATGTCCCCAAACAACCATGCCAGCTGGGGACCAAGTGTTCAGACATGTGTGCCTATGGAGATGGCTCCCATTCACACCACAGCAGAAGTGCCACAGTTTTAAACAATCATTTATTCTCCTTAAAAGCCTTTTTCCGGAATGGTGAAGCTGGGAGCACAGTTGCTCTCAGCATGCAGTCTGAGAGTAAATATTGTATGACAGCTTCCTACCGTGGCCAGGAAACAATTGACAGAAAGGTTAGCCGAGCAGAGGAGCTAGCGAATGCTCCCACATCCCAACGCCTTGCCCTCACTCAGCAGCATGGAAGACGCATTTCCTACACCTGCCTCCCAGTGCCTTGTCTCTTTCTCTCCAGACTGCGGATGTAATAAGATGGAGCTCTGTGGTGTGAGAGTAAAACTCACAACCCTGCCCTCTCCCAGACTCACAATCATGGTGATGGCACTTCAACCCTAAACTTCAATTTTCTCAACATAAATCAGAGATTGAAATATGTTTGTGAAATATGGTGAGTCAGACAAAAAGCACTATGTCTGGCAGATGTGAGAATTAGTGAATTTCAGGTACTGTTTTTCATGGGAGGTAGGATAGGACAGGAGAGGTCAATATTTACCAAAGGAGACCTGGGTCTCCCTAGCACTTCACCTCGGTCTACAAGTTTATAGTCAGGGGAGATGGACGCATGTCATACACACCATCTAGACATAGCCAGGGAATTGCAAAGTTTTTCTCTGGGGCTGGTTTGAGGTGGGAGCTGGTTGAGAGAAGGTATATGTGGCCAATAGGGCACCCAACACATCGTAGTTCCCTCACTATGTAGACCCAACACCTTTGAACCCCAAAACACAACTCTATTGTGAGGGAGAATTGCTCATCTACCAGGGAAGCAGCCCAGCTTGCCTCAGTCCAAACGTATAACCTGAGAGTCAAGTACAGAGAACTTGGAACAGTTTCCAAGATGTAAAGAAATGGATCCCATGAGCTTATGGGTCATGGCTATAGCTTTAAGCATTAGTTCTATCCACCTTGGATAGAATGCAGGAGAAAGAGGCCAAAGTGAAGGAGCTGCCTGGACACTCTACTGCCATGGGCTGAGTCAGTTGCTCTTCTAGAAGGCATGGTGGGAGAAAATGCTATTATCTGAAGCCCTGACTCAGCATCCTCATGTCAAGCAAAGCAAAAAGCTCTCCAGGCTGCCCTAGGATGAATGGGTATCTGAGCATCTGGGACAAGGGGAAGAAAGGGAGAGACAATTGGAAACTCATCGTTGGCTTGTTTGGATATAGCTTTAGAATCACCTGCCATTGTCTATTCCCTAAGCCACCATCATGCATCAATGTGTAATGAGGATAATGTGTCCCACAATGCACTGGGTGGGTCCAAAGATAACATAAACTCTTAGCAGGTCCCTGGTGACCCAAAAGTGCAATGCTGTGGCGTTTGAGGGGTGAACTGAAGGAAGTCTGATGCTTATTCATGAAGAATGAAAGGGTAATGCATTGAGGACTAGCATCCCTTTAGATGGTGTTTGCCTGCTAATGCTACTGGCTGGAAAGGCTGCGTGGGAATCGTACACGCAATTTGTGTTGCTAGCCTCAGTACGGCCAGTGTAGTTCTAAGAGACCAGTTAACTCCTGGGCTCACCCACCTGCGGTGATAAGCTTACCCACATCATTACCCCGTAAAATCTCCAATTCTTCTTATCAGAAAGTGGTATATTTACTGTGAAATCCCCGTCTCAAGGCTGTGCTTTCTCCCTGCTCTGCTTTCTTCTCTGGTTTCTTCTCTAACTGATGACATCATCCTGATTTTCAAATTCCCTTCCAGGCCTCCAGAATAAATATCTTGACCTACATTCACCAATACACAGAACACTGACAGTTAGACCTGTGCTTCAGGAAGTACTATGAGCCTCTGCATCTAGCTTCACCGCATGGCTGAGAAGCCTTAAAAGCTGTCAGTGAGAGTCCTTCGGGCTCTGCTTAGCTCCCAGTGCTGGGAAGTTCATTGTCAAGACCACTGGCTGGGCTCACAAGCCCTGTCATCTCTACCTGCTCACCCAGGCTCTTACTTCTAGGGAAGTGTAGGCAAAATACAACCCTTCCACCTCTTGTTGTCAATAAAGTTTTATAGTTACACATCTATACTCATTTTAAAATTGACTATTGATGCCTTTGTGCTATCCATCTGAGACCATGGTGGCCAAAAATTTTAAGAAATTAATTGTCTGACCAGTAGTTGAGGATCTCTTGGCAATGGGTGGTTTATGAGGGCATGGGAGTCAGTTTTCTGCAGGAATGTGCTGCGCGAGAGACTTCCCATGCTCTAGTAGATGCTCTTAGTTTCATGCACCCTGATGGAAATGGCATCCACACTGGACTGTGCACATTCCCAAGGAGCTCACATGCTATATGCTGAGGTGCTGGAAGAAAGCAGCATAAATTACATTGAAGTTGATTTTATCTTTTAAGAGTCAGTGCTCTTGCTTGCATAAATGTATATATATGTATATATATATTTAATATTAATTTCTGTATGACATGTAATTAGTGTTATAGAATTTCAGAAATTACTTCATTTTTATTACTATATAACACACTTTATAGTTATAGTTGTCCATGATTTAATAATTATGATATATCATGTAACTATATAGTACTCATTGCAATGTACTAACATTTTAGATATCAATAGTTACAATAATCGCTAAAGTTTTAGAGTACTTATTATATGCCACTGCTCAAAACAATCCGTAGAGACTGGAGACATGGTTCAGTGGGTAAAAGAGCTGCCTGCACTTGCAGAAGATCAGGACTTCCCAGCAGTCACATGATTGCTCACAACCACCTTTAAGTCCAGCTCTGGGGTATCCAGTGCCCTCTTCTGACCTCTCTGGGTACCAGGCTGCACATGGCACACATACACACAGGCAGGCCAAACACTCATGCATATGAAATAAATAAGTCCAGAAATGGCTCATAGACAATAACTAGTCTAAAGCCACTGTATGTATTAATGTAAAGATTATTTCCATTCTTGTATAATAGACACAGAAACTCAAGTACACGAGTTACAGAGTTACCGAGGTCTGTAACAAACGTGGATCAGTTCTGGTTTTTAAACAGAGAGACTCCACAATGAAAAAAAGTTCCTTCAAATTCAGACACCTATGTTTTCAGCAAACATGAGCACATGGATGAAGGTCATGGGCACAGGTATTCCTTGCAGTGTGAGTGTTGCTGTCAGAACACCCATTGCCCAGGGTCTTGGGTAATCCGTTGCTCCCCACTGAACCTGACAGAAACTTAGGGATAGCTATTAAACCCACAGAACCACCTGGCATTTGTGGATTCTGACCATTAAATGTCATCAAACTTTAACTAGGCAAACCACGTACTTAACCTTATTTCTGAGTGCCTGCTAGCTCCTGAGCCATGTTGCTGGAGCCACTCTCCTTCCACAACCTTCTTACACTGCATGGTTTTGAGCTGGCATCCCTGTGGATCTGGGGCTCACACAACTTCAGTTCTAATGCGAGCAAGGAAGACCTCACCCAGAGACACATCTGAGCGCTGCCTTCAGACTACTGAGTGGGTGAGAGAGGGAACATTCCCACATCCTCACTGTGCCTCTCCCGTCTCCCTGGGCTCTCATTTTCAAAGCCGATGCTGCGTGGGCAGCGGGATCGGGGTTGGCTTTCAAAAGGTACAAAGATGCGGTTTAAAACTAGCCTCGATTCACACCAACAGCTAAACCCCGAAACAGTCAGCTAAGGACTCCTTAAGATTTTAGTTCTCCGTGGCAACTGCACTTTGACCTCATAACCTTCCTAGGCAATGCTCATGAGAATCACTTCAACGGGCCAGGCTGGTCACCTAAAAGAAACTTCTGATTGAGAAAAAGGTGGGGAATCACTTCCACAGAGATGCCTTTAGTGTCTTCTTTCCACTGTTAACTGTGTGTTTCTTTAATGAGGATCTGCCTCCCTGATGAAACGTGTTAGAAGCACGTGACTGAGGCAGAATATTCACTACAGTGTTGAATGACAGTCCAGTTGCTTCCGCCTCACAGGTAAACAACAATAGCACTTACCTCAGCATGGAGTCTGTACATGTGAAGAAGACAGCTGGACAAGAGCAACAGGTGCCAGCACAGATTAAATTCTTCATAATGTGCCAGCCGCTCCTACAGCTGTTAAAACTCTCTGCTGCCATATTGCCGTGTTAGTTACTTGGCTACTGCTGTGATAGTATGCCATGACAAGGCCACTTACAAGGAGCCACTCTATGTAGAGTCCATCCGAGCAGGGAGGCATGGGAGTAACTGCACGAGGAAGCAAGAGCAGGAGGCTGAGAGCTCACATCTTCAACAGCAAGCACGGAGCAGAGAGTAACCTGTGTGAGGGGTGAGATGATAAATACGCAGCACCTGCCCCAAGGACATACTTGCTCCAGCAAGGCTATATTTTCTAAACTTTCCCAAATACTGTCACTAACATGGGAACAAGTGTTCAAATATCTGAGCCTATTGGGGACATTCTCATTCAAACCCAAGTATTAATTTGCTGAAATTCCTGGTTTGGGTATCTAACCAAAGGTAGATATTCTTCTTTTGTTTATGTATGTATATGAGTCTACATGTATATATATATTTGTATGTGAGCACCCATGTGCACATATGTGTGGAGGTCAGAGGTAAACATCACATGTCTCCCTCAATGCCTCTCTACTTTATGTTTTGAGACAGGGTCTCACTAAGCCTGGAGCTAACCAACTTAGCTAGACTGGCTGGCCAGTGAGTCTCAGGGATTTTCCTGTTTATTCTTCCCTGCCACTGAGATTACAGGTACATTGAGCATAGTTAATAAATATATTTAATGAATTTGGAAGTGTAAAGGCCTATGATATAATCACTATACTGAAATGCACACACACACACACACACACACACACACACACTTTTGTGGACTTTTGTCTGTTTGTGATAAAAAAAAATTAACATAAAATATACTCCTGAACACAATTTGAGTGCATTGTAGTGTGTGACTAACTGTAAGCTCTAGGGTGATACAGCAGGTGTCTAAAACTTATCTGTGCCCAGGAACTAAAACTTGAACATCACAGCAAGAATTTCATGTGCTTCTGTGATATCCATCATTGTAAGACTGTGCAGTGGGAGGCACAGAACAGATTTCCAGAGCATCACAGCTGGGCATCTGACAGCCAGTGCTGTGTATTTACGCATAGCTGCCATTCCTCAAACAAGCCCATCTCCTAAATAACACATACAAACACATATATGTACATACATACTGTGAATGATCACAGTCCCAAAACACACTCTTAATTTCCAGAAAGGTTGACAGCAGACAGTTAATTTGCAAGCATGTAACAAGCTCATTTGTAATAGGTAGAAGGTTGACTAAAGGCCTGAATCCTGGAGTTCAAGCTCTTGTCTTGGCCATGATCACAACGCACATCTAGTGAAATCTGTGCACCTACCGAACAGGTGTGCTACAGAATCCCTTCCAGCCAATCAAAAGCTGCCATTTTCAAAGTCTGACTGTCCACTAAGAAGAAAATGGCTAAGCTTTACTTGTGACCATTGGAGGGTGAATGGCTTGTGATTTGCTTGCTTTTGTGAGCTTTGGAGCGGAACTATTTTCTCAATCACCCTCTGCTCCCCCATAAGGAGCAGCCAGTCAGCAGCTGCTGCTCATTATAGCAGATAACTGGCTCCTGTCAAATTCCCAGAGTTGATCTGCTAGCTGTTCTAGAGAATGCCAGCTTCAACCACAGCATGATCCAGTTCCCTAATCATAAATTACCTGCTACAGTTTGGATCTTGAATATTTCAAGGGACATTTACATATTAGATGCTTAGAAATATCTAGAATCCTGGGGACTTGGGCCTAGTAGGAGGTCCTCAGGTCACTGGGGATATGCCCTGAAGTTGACTGTGGGACCTGAGCCCTTCCTCTCTTTGGTCTCTTTTCCTTCCTAGTCATGGTAGACAGTTTGACTCTATCAACAAAACATGTGTTGGAACCTCCAAAATTGACTCAGAAAAATTTTTCTCATTATAAAGTTGATTATCTCTAGTATTTAGTTACAGTGTCTGAGACCTGATAAATACACTATTTAACTATTCATACCCAGTGGGACAATGATTCTATGGTGAATGTAGCTGAAATATAAACATGACATAAATTTATTAAAACGTTGAAACCCTAAGAAGCATTCCTGACTTCTTGAAAACTGGCATATCTTATTGCTTAACATTTAAAATTCTTTTCTCATGAAGTAACTCCACTAGTGGCCCTTGGTGTTTTGCAGGCTTAGGTAGTGGCAGTAAGCAGAAAGGACATTGTTTAGGATGTTTGTGAATGTGGTCCAGCAACAGAATATGCACAGGAAGAGTCTGAGAGTTGTGGGACTGAGATAAGGGCCCTTCTTTCTTATTCTTCTTCCCCCTCCCAACTGTCCTTGCCCAAGGAGCTCTCTGGAGACACAGCTCAAAATTCTCCACCCAAGAGTGCCTGAAGCTCATAGACCTGTGGCTGACACACACCATCCCTCTGGATACTGCCTTAGCCCTTTTCCAAGTTCAAGTGAACAATGGAATCCTTGCAACACTCCTCATAGTCATTGTTACTATGGCATCTCAGCATCTTCAGGTCAACCCTATGTGTCCAATATTGACTGTACCCTATCTTGTCACAATAGCAAAGTTGTTACAAACTAAACTTACAAATACAATTTAAAAGGATATCAAGTGGCTAGAGAGTCTAAGCTCAGTGATTAAGAGTGCCTGCTGCTCCGGCAGAGGGCCAGAGTTTGCTTCCCAGCACCCATGTAAGATAAAGACAGTTCACAAGTGATTCCATCTCCAAGGGATCTGATGCCCTCTGTTGGCTTTACTAGATGCACATACTCACATGTTCACAGACACACAAATAATGATTGCAATTGTTTATTTTTACACAAGGAATTAAATATTTGCTGAATATTTGATTCTGCAGGCAAAATCATCTTCAACATTTCTCGGAGTTGATTAATACTTTGATTTTATTATGACCAGTGCTCAGAATGCTACTTTATATCAGTAGTATAAAATGGCTGAAGTATGTTTAGGAATATTCCAGAAGTTATTGGAAAGCCTGACCTTATCACAAGAGAAAATTCCATTGAACAACATCTACAAAACTCTAAGTCAGCAACTCTAACCACAGCTTCTAAAATCAAGCATTTTACAGCAACCCAAGCCAAAGACACACTATCTGGCACATGCTGAGGAATGGCAGGGAGAAGAGTAGAAGTCTTCGTTTTCCAGTAACTGGCCTAAGTGCTGAGAATGAGGGATGGAGGAGCACTCAACAATAATGAAACAACGGTGCCCCCCCCATGGCTCAGGTAACATTGCAGAAGGTGTGGAAACATGTAAGAGGACAGAGGGGTGCCAGTAAGACGATACCACCTGAACAAAGCAAGGCCACTGCAGTCTGGAACCTACTGCAGCCACCTGCACAAGATCTCTGAAAGACCGGGTCCCTCAACATTTCTTTGTGAGTAGGGAGGGATGTGAGAGCCACTCCTCCATGAGGACCTACTGAGAAGTAACAATTGTTTGTTGTGTTCCGTTGTAGTTTCCCTTGCTTAGAAAATGACACCCCCGCCCACCCACACATAGGCATACACTTTAATTAAACCCAGGGGGCCACACAGAGAGAAGATGTCAATTCGGAAGGGGATTTTGTTCAGGAGAAGGGCTCCAGGGGGAGGGATAAAGGACCGAGGAATAAGAATGGGAGGGAGAAAATGAGTAAACTTTATATGGGAAATTTTCAAACAATAAAATATCTCAAAATCTGTTTTCTGTAATTGACTCATTATGTTTCTATAGGGGAGGAAATTTTTCTCTGCACAGTAAAATATTGGCGTTTATCACAGACAATGGTCTTGAACCTATGCCAAGGGGTTCTAGGCAGTAGGCTGGCATTGTCTAATGTGACAGTGTGCAAAGTGTAATGTCTGCATGCTGGGAGTTCAGAAGCAAGGCTGCCGTGATGTGCCGTGGGGCCACATGGGTGTGCTGCCAGGTACATCTCTGACATAGTACATTCTAGTTTAAATTAAGTTTTGGCTATTGCATCGATCAGAAACATTTTACTGTTGCCAAATGTTTATCCAACCTCCGTACTTAGTTACGCCCCATGTGGGGCTGTGAGCTACAGTTTTAGGAGGGGAGTCTGTAAGCCTCATACGCTGCCCACACTTCACTGTCCCTTTGGAACAAACAGCCTCCCCTTACTACCCTCCTCCTCACTCATTGGGCTCCAGCCACATTGACCTTCCCATCACCTCTCTGTCTGATCAATGATTATTCTCTGTCCAACTGAAGAAATTTAATGTTTTAAGAATTTAATACATGAGTACTGTATTTACATCGTTTCTCCCCTCACTTTCCCTCCAAAATTTCTCCCATGTCCCCTCAACTTTCTGCTAAAATCACGACCTCTTCTTTGTTTATTATTGTTCCACATATACATCATTTTCTTACCTAAGAGCCTTGTGCTTATTTTCCCACTGGCTTGCAAAGCTCTTCCCATGATATCCTCAGTATCCCTCCCCCTTTTTTCCTTCAATTTGTTGCTGAGGAGCCATCTCATCAAAGATCCTTTCCCCGAGTGCCACAGCTAATATCAAACCCCGTGCATCCTCGCACGGCCTCATGCTTTGCTTTTCCTCAGAACTGTCTGCACGGGCAGATCTTTAGACCTGCAGACGCCTATCATCTGTCTTCAAGGTAACCCTGATGTTTCAGCACCCTGGACAACACCCGGCGACTAGAAATCAGTGAATGAGTTAAAGGATAGCGCTCATAACTGTTTGACTTATTCTATAGGATAGCAGACATATTGCTTAAATGAAAAGCAAAGAATGTCATGGAAATGGGTATGCAGGACTAGAAACTTTTCTTAGGAGAAAAGCTGCCTCATGGGGAAACACCTTCCCCAGGGAGCTTTTGATAGTATGTATCAAATACTACCACATTTCAATGACTACATCTATCAAATATCACTCGATTTCATTAGGATATAGTGTTTTGCATGATCTTTTAAAACTATATGGTTCTCTTCATATCCTTTAAAAGTGCAAAGCACTAAACAGATACTTTGAAAAGCAATGGATGAAACAAAAATTGCTCACTGAGCCACAAAATGTTTACTTTCAAGGAGCTAGAATTTTGAGATTCAGTGAACCCAGTAAATAAGAATGCAATATTGGCAGCATACTCATGCAAAATGAAAATATTTGCTGTTTATCTGAAATTGAGATTTATCTGGGCATAATGCACATGGTCTAAATACAGTAAACACTCAGGCATTGCAACTGGATGAGAAGAGCAAGGTGATCTGTGTTTATAGATCTGCCTCCCATTTTCCCCCTTAAACTCTCATTGTGGAGAGGCCACGTGAGTCTCTCCCCATCCCTCAAAGGTAAGAAATCTCTAGATAATCATTTTTCGGGACCGGTTTCTGCATGTATGTATAGTGAACAGAAAAATCAAAACAGATGAAGATGATGCTGTGCTGGTGGCCCACTTGGAGGTGAATTTTATTGAAATTGTTCTAACCCAAGGATATTACTGACAGTCCCAGATAGAGTTTAACCCAAGCCCATTCAGAAGGCAGAGTGTGCAGACTCTTGCAAAGCCTCCCCAAGTCACAATACCAAGGGCTCCCTTTTTCGCCATCTCTAATGGATGCAGCGTTGCTTTCTATTTCCTTCTGGTCATTGTTTGTGGAGCATCCTGGTCTCATGACCCTTCACACTCTTACAGGCCTCTGAAGAGATCTTTAAATGTCAATTGCTATTTACCTTATTAAGATTAAAATAAGAGCAACAGAAACTTCATTTAAAGTGCCACCCCTGGGAGAGTATCATTTAAAATGATAATAACTAAGTAGCCATTTCTTGGTAAGTAGAATAACTTGATCAAAATAACTACATTTTCCAAAACAAAAGAAAGCGGTGAGAGGACTGGTATCACTTTACAGTTTTTCAAGTATTTTTAGCAGCTGGCTGGAGAGACGACAGCCTGGTTCTCACATCTGCTTGAGCTCTCTCAGTGTTCTGTTTTGACTAATGAACATGAAGGAAACAGGATCTCACAGAGGCACGATCAGTAACAATAGGCAACGTTAATAATCTCCCAAGAAAAGCGAGTATTCTTCCTTGATTTGACAGCAACAAGGAGCAAGTGATAATTTGCTAAAAATCAGTTGTAATGTGGAAATGGAAGTTGCGTTTAATAAGTTTAACTGTATACTCACGAGAAATTAAGAGTGAAAATAAACTAATGGTACCACGGAATTTGGCGAGGGGGGCTGAATGTGTTATTTGCTTGTTTGTTTGTTTTTAAGACGATAAAAATAGAGTTAACTAGAGAAAGAGAGGACTCCAGTTATGGAATTACATTCATTAGGTTGACCTGGAAGCAGTCTATGGGGTATTTTCTTGATTAATGATTGATATGGGAGGGCCCAGTCCACTGTGGGTAATGTCATCCCTGGGAAAGTGGAGCTAGTTACTATAAGAAAGCAGTCCAAGCAAACCATGGGGAACAAGCCAGTAAGCAGCACTCTTGATGGCTTCTGCATCAGTTCCTGCTTCCAGGTTCCTGCCTCCAGGTTCCTTCCTTGAGTTCTTGCCATGGTTTCCGTGGATAAGGAGCTGTAATCTGTAAACTAAAATAAACATCTTCTTTTCTGAGTTGGTTTTGGGCAGGGAATCAAGCCAGGGTAGAAGTGATGTTGAGTGCATTGGCAGAGGAAACCTGGCCGTGATGCTAAATACTGTCAGCTTTGAAAAGCTGCAAGAGGAAAGATGAATGGAAAAGTAGTGAGAGTAAAGGGAAAGTCTCCTTTTTCAAAGCACAAAAAAACCCAGGCCTCTTCAGGGGTTCAAGGTCATGTTCAGAGCACCGTTGCTCTGCCTTTCAGTGCACCCTCCTCAGTTCCTCAGACCATCCCCTCTTTCAGCATGGCCTGTGCTGATGCTGCTATTTATTTCTAGAGCATTCCCCATACATACTTCAGTACTCGCCTGCACACATATGCACAAATATGAGCCTGATTATAACAACAAGCAGACAGATAGGAGTGTACCCCTTTGATGCCACAGTTCACAGGCTTCCCCAAGGAATGTCTGCTAAAGCTGAAGTTAAAACTACCCATCTATGTGTTTTTATGTCTGTCTATCCATTCTTTCATCTACCTAAAACACGATTTTATCTTAGTACTCTGTTTTCTTTTTATATTGTTTCTGTATCTTCTCATAAAACTTACCACAACTCAACTATGGGCGTAAATGAAAGTTTCAGCTGGCCGGGGCCTGTGACCTCCTCACTCTGTGAGCCCCACCCCTACCATCACAGCTCCGCACGCATACAACAGACACTCAGCAAATAGCTACATGTATGGTGGCCAGATTTGTTTCAGTAATGCTATGCAAATTCTTATCAAAAGGGGAATATTAGGAGCACTATGTTTCACTTTCCAAAACTCATCTCTCTCCTCTCCTGGCCTTTAAAGAGGAGTAATGAAAAAAAACAAAGTAATACCCCCAACTCACACTGATATCAAAAAGAGCTCATTATTTTTTCTTTCATTTTATGTTCTTTTTTTTTAAATATTTATTTATTATGTATACAATACTCTGTCTGTGTGTATGCTGAAAACAAGAACAGTTGTTCCAGGCCTTCAGATGTAACTGAATGGCTTAAATTAATTTTCTTGTTTTAATGAGACAGAAAAGTTAATTCCTTCTATACGGTTCTGAACTGTCACAGATTTAAAATATGCTCTCGTCATCAGAGATAATTTGTTACTATCTTTTTTTCCCTCTTTCCCCGCCCTCTCCCCTCAATATACTTGTCTGTCTATGTGTCTGTCTGTCTGTCTCCATTTCTCCCTCCCCTCTATGAACAGGAAACCCCAACCCATTTTGCCTGGCACTCACACTCTGTGCTGGTGTTTGATCTTTTTTATGAACACAAACAAGAGAAGCTCCACAGAGCCAGCCCTGAGAGCCCATGGCCCCTGGCTATCTCCCTTGCCACCCCATTCTTTCTATTTTAAATGCCACAAGCATGTAGAGGACCTTCTCAATGGACAATGACAGCAGAGGGCATGGATGGTTCACCTGGTCTTTGTAGTCATCCTTTGTCCTCAGCTTCTATAACTAGGATGGTTTCCCTGGTTCTGGCTTGCACCTTCACCTGTCACATATAATCTCTGGGAAGGTAGAGCTGCTTCCCAGGCAACCATGCAGACCCAGACCTGGCCCCTGGATGGCAGGGCAGCCCAGTGTGAAACAAGATCTCAGGCAAGAGACACATGTAGCCTGATCCCTGCTTTTCACTGCAGTGTGTTTCGTGGCTTTGGACAATTGCCCAGCAGGTAGGCTGAGGAAGGGACAGTCAGTGCCCATTATGAGCCTGGTATATTCACTCCTGTGTCACGTCTGTCTTTCACACTTTCTTCCTGCACCCTTCAAACCCTCCGATGCTCCCTTCCACTGCCCCAGACAGAATTCTTGTCACTAAGAACCAAGTTCAAAGGCGCAGAGCAGGTAGCCATGAGCAGCACCCCAAAATTCTTTTAGAAATGTAAAACTAATAGAAAAGCATTCCAGTCCAGATGATTCTAATGCAGCCAATAGTGAACATCCAACAGCTGCTTAGGCATGGTCATGGAAACAATTAGGTCAAAGCAATACTGATGAACTATCAGACAAGCAGAGTGTGCAAGGAAGAGAACAAACACCACCTCCCTTGCCATACTAGAAACACCATGGCCATTATGGGACCCTTGAGAACACAAGTGTCAGGACATCCTCAGTATCTGAAGCTCCTGCCGGTACCGACTCCAAACTGCTTCTGAGCTGTCTTGTTGAGGCATCTCTGACCCTCACAGGAGTAGACA
Source organism: Arvicola amphibius (assembly GCF_903992535.2). Taxonomy (NCBI): domain Eukaryota; kingdom Metazoa; phylum Chordata; class Mammalia; order Rodentia; family Cricetidae; genus Arvicola; species Arvicola amphibius. The sequence goes on from NC_052048.2 coordinate 147,270,455, forward strand.
GGATGGATTGATCAGCAGCAGGGGGATGGGTGGGCAGGGCCTCTCTGCTGAAGCACGTGGCAAACTGAGGTTGCACATGGGGCCGAATGACAGCCTACCTTCCAGGCTTTCAGACCCGTGACATCCCAGGCCCATGACATGGCAGCTCTGGAGAGAAGAGGACACATTGTGGGAACTCGTAAGTGCCTTTACACACTGAGCCATTTTGCTAACCTCTCATTTGGAAAATCCATCATTTTTAATTATAAATTTCATTCATACATATGTATGAATTTTACTTATGTGTGTGTATGAATATGTGTGAATGCAGTCTTGTGTGTGCAGGTCCTTGCACAGCTCAGAAGAGGGCGTTAATTCTTCTGGAGCTAAAATTACAGGAGGTTCTGAGCTGCCTGATGTGGGTACTAGAAACCAAACCTTGGTCCTCTGGAAGAGCAGCAAGTGCTCTTAACTGCTGAGACAGTTCTCCAGACCTCTTGGTATATTCCAAAACGGAAGCTTGTTTCTGTTTAGACAGAGGAGGAGGATGGAAAGTTCCAGTAAGTCTAACCTAGCGGCAGCATCACAACAGACTCAGAATGAACAGCATGGGTGTGGCAGGGACACAGCCTGGGAAGACAGCAGGCAAACACGTGGTGCTGAAGAGAGGAGCAGACATATAGAGGAAGGGGTGCTGAGTATCTGGGAAAGAATCCTCCAGAATGGAAAATCACCACAGCATCCCAGAGGGGAGTAAGGAAAACTTCCTTTCAAACAGACAGCTCGGAAAATGAGAGTCAATTTATAGTACCGCTCTGGCTTTTCTCAAAAGCAAGAGACACACGTCACCCCTTCCAATCAGTTCTCTTAGGGAAAAATATCTTGATGGATTGAGCAATTTCATTTTAAATATGCAGAAAACCATATCTGCTCATATATTTTTCAAAATGTTTTCCTTCTTGCATTAAGGAAGTAAAAGCACTGGGCAGGGAGGGGCTGATAGTCTACAATTACTTCATTCTTTCTCAGAAACGATAAAAAAATTTAAAATCCTATAGCATACAGATTATTTGTAGCTATGCTGTGTTTTCCAAACACTGCAACCCTTGGTTCCTAAGGCGTTCGACAGTTATTAGCAGCTTGGTGCTCCTGTAGTGCCAACAACAGCCAAAAAAATAAAAAGGACAGAAGCACAATGTGGATTGTACACTGTACAGAAAGCTTGTCCTGCTACCGACTGTGATGCTCGGAGTTCGGGAGCAGTCTTGGCATTAAGCATTTTTCCTTGGTCTCTGGCTCATTTTAGATGGATTACTCGTTCATTGCCAAAATGTTAAGACAAATGCCTCACTACAGACCTGACAGGGAGGCAATGTAGCAAAGTCCTCTTTTTTTGTTTGTTCGTTTGTTTTTTAAAACAGAATTTCTCTGTGTAACAGTCCTGACTGTCCTGGAACTCACTTTGTAGACCACACTGGCCTTGAACTCACTGAGATCCTCCTGCTCCTTCTTGTTCTTCTGCAGATCCATCCTATCCCTCCAGTGGTGTCAGACCATGAGCTGTTCTCTGTGCATGTTGGTTAAGACAAAACCCTCTACCCTTCATGTCCTATCCCCTTCACTCCCACCTGGCTCACTCAGCTCTAGCTCCCTGATGGAGGAGTGTCTATGTGTTAATTTCATCAGCTAATAAAGAAACTGCCTCGGCCCTTTAATAGGATAGAAAATTAGGTAGGTGGAGTAGACAGAACAGAATTGTGGGAAAAACGGGTGGGGAGATGCTTCAGGCAGTCGCCATAGTGAGCAGTCGCCATGCTTCTCCTCTCTGAGATGGACGCAGGTTAAGACCTCTCCTGGTAAGCCACCCTTCATGGTGCTATATAAATTACTAAATATGAGTTAAAGCAAGATATGAGAATCAACCAATAAGAAGCTACATGATGTGGGAGAGTCTTCTGTTTGAGTTGATTTCATTGGCTAATAAAGAAACTGCCTGGCCCATTTGATAGACCGCCCCTTAGGTGGGTGGAGTAGACAGAACAGGAAGAGGAAGTGAGGTAGAAGGATCAGTAAGATGCCACGCCTCTCCTAAATTAGGCAGACTGCCGTGCCTCTCCTCAGAGAGATGCCAGATGCGATGAAGCCAGCCACCAGGTCAGATATGCTGAATCTTTCCCGGTAAGACACCATTCGTGGTGTTACAAAGATTATTAGATATGGGTTAGTCAAGATGTGAGTAAGAGGCTGAAAATAATGGGCCAGGCAGTATTTAAAAGAATACAGTTTCTGTGTAATTATTTTGGGGCATAAGCTAGTCAGGAGGCCGAAAGCAGGGCGGCAGGAATGCAGCCCACAGCCTCCTCACTACAGAATGGCGCCCACGTGGATAACCGAATCCACAGAAAGCTTGAGAAAGCTTGGGAAAGAATAGAGTAAAGCTCTATTTTTCGGGTCTGGCAAGCAAGCACACTCATCTAAGAGAGGCTTCCTGACTCAGCTTCAGCTGCAAAACATTGCAGCTCCTTTAAGAGGTTCGGCTACGAAACACTTAAATGTTGTTGATGAAAATTAACTGCATGCTTTTCGGTTTTCAGCCGTAGCAGGAAAAAAGCTGTGTCGTTTTAAAATGCCGGCTTTCTGAGCCATCCTGCCAGGGCACACACTGGCTCTTTCAAGCAGGCGGTCCTGACTATGGAGTTTTTGAGTGTTGTTTAACACTGTTGCAGCTTGCTTGCTGGCAGGGACCTTGAACCGCCAAAGAGTTGTGGTACCTCTGCCATGAGGCTGGAAAGCTAGGGAATGGGCTGGATCTAGCCGCCAAAGTCACGGCTTTAGTCCTACTGATATTGTTTGGTAAAGTAAAGACTCATGTAGTCAGAAAGAGAGATATACAGTAAAAGAAAAATTCAAAGTTGAAGAAAATGTCTAAGTGGTTTACACTGTGTTAAAAATATATGCAGGCTAAAGGTTAAAGTTCTTAAAAAAAAAAGGAAGTAGTTTGTTGTGGTGGTACACACCTTTAATCCCAACACTTGGGAGGCAGAGGTAGATTGACCTCTGTGACTTCAAGGTGTGGCAGCACACACCTTTAATCCCAATGCCTGGGAGGCAGAGACAGACAGATCTCTGTGAGTTCAAGGTGTGGTAGCATATGCCTTTAATCCCAGCACTTGGGAAGCAGAGGCAAGTGGATCTCTGAGAGTTCAAGGACAGCCTGGTCTACAGAGTTATTCCAGGACAAAGATATACAGAGAACCTGTCTCAAAAAGTAAAAGTAAAAATAAACGAAATAGAGGTTAAAACAAAGCTGCACAAAGATGGAAAATATACAGAGAACCTTGATACTGTATGCTATTATGCTCTCTTTGGATTGTTTGAATGCTGAGGAAGGAGCAACAGCTGCTAAAAGATATTTGTTTATAAATGCTGCTGAACTAATCCAAGATAGATATTTTGAAAATACTTTGACTTCAGAATTTGGATCTAAGGATATGATACTTTGGAAAAGAGATTATTTTATTTTTACAGAAAATGAGACCCTATGGATTGCTTCTATCCCAATATGGTATGATAGACCACGCCCTACTGAAAGGTTGCTGTGAGCACCTTCAGAAAATTACTTCACCCAACTGATGACTGAGATGAACCTGGCACACAGGTTACGCCATGAAAGATCTGATTAACAGCGCCCCCATTCAGCATGAAGCAGTTTGGAGAGAAATAACTGCGCCCATATTCCCAAATATTGTTTATAAGTGTTCTTTTACATTTAAAGGGGGATATGATATAGATATGAATAATTTACATTGATATGGATTTTGCTTTAGTGATTTAAATTTAAGGTCAATTTTGTTTTATGTATATGTATTTCTGATACTGATTAAGGTATTGTGATTGTGTAGTTCATTTTAAAAATGTAATGTATATAGGTTGTTAATGGATACTCAATAATAGTAAAGCTTATAGTCATGTTAGTTAGATTTTCTAGATATATAGAGATATATTTTAGTTAGATAGGCATTCCTAATATCTTTCAAAGACTACAGAATATTCCACTTAAATGTTTTAATAACTTAGGGCTTTTCATGACAATGAGACTTGCCTGCTCCTGGCAGCACCATCTATTTCAAGAAGATGATGGGCATCAAAGAGGCTCCTTATGGAGTTTGATAGCCATTGGGCAAGAAACTGCTCTTGCTTGGACTGTTGCATAAACTGGACACAGAGAACCCACAGAGAGGACTGCTGAACTTGCCTAAATGTGAGATGATTCTTTGGGGTTCCTGACTCATGAAAGAGTCTGTGAGACATTCTGCAGGACACAGTAGATACTGACTGAACTGCCTTTGAAATTTCCTGCTTCATGGAAATGTCTCTGGATACTATGGGCCTGAAGGCTGAAGATGGATGCCCCAACAGTACAAAGGAACTTTGGGTGACTGTCCAGGCAGCGAGATGTCTCTGTCATTTCTAGAGTTTTGTAAGTTGCTTATTTCTTATTTACTTAGGTAATATTATATCCTTCTGGAGTCTTTGATGGAGTTGAAGAATTGATAGATAAAGTTTTCCTTTGTTATGATAAAAGATAAAATGGATATAATATTGTAACTAATTCTTACTTGATAACTATTTTGTTATATGTAATTTTACTATGTTAAAGTTAAAGCCTTTCTTTTATTGTTTAAACAGAAAAAGGGGAAATGATGTGGGAGAGTCTTCTGTTTGAGTTGATTTCATTGGCTAATAAAGAAACTGCCTGGCCCATTTGATAGACCGCCCCTTAGGTGGGTGGAGTAGACAGAACAGGAAGAGGAAGTGAGGTAGAAGGATCAGTAAGATGCCACGCCTCTCCTAAATTAGGCAGACTGCCGTGCCTCTCCTCAGAGAGATGCCAGATGCGATGAAGCCAGCCACCAGGTCAGATATGCTGAATCTTTCCCGGTAAGACACCATTCGTGGTGTTACAAAGATTATTAGATATGGGTTAGTCAAGATGTGAGTAAGAGGCTGAAAATAATGGGCCAGGCAGTATTTAAAAGAATACAGGCCGGGCGGTGGTGGCGCACGCCTTTAATCCCAGCACTCGGGAGGCAGAGGCAGGCGGATCTCTGTGAGTTCGAGGCCAACCTGGTCTACAAGAGCTAGTTCCAGGACAGGCTCTACAAAAGCTGCAGAGAAACCCTGTCTCGAAAAAAAAAAAAAACCAAAAAAAAAAAAGAATACAGTTTCTGTGTAATTATTTTGGGGCATAAGCTAGTCAGGAGGCCTAAAGCAGGGCGGCAGGAATGCAGCCCACAGCCTCCTCACTACAGCTACAGATAACGGGCCAGGGGCCAGGCAGTGTTTAAAAGAATACAGTTTCCGTGTAATTATTTTGGGTAAAGCTAGCCAGGTGGTGGGACGCAGCCCGCCGCTCCTTCTACAGCTCCCGAGCTTTACTCTTTCCTCATTCACAGGTATATTGAGCACCTTCCCCTAGAATGTATTTACGGTGTGTAAGGCCAGAACTCTGTTCTGAGTGCCACACTGTGAAGGAACTCATGATCCAAACAGGGCAAGCACTTAATGGACAAACTACTTAGAATTCAGTTGCATAAAAGTGGAGCATGCTCACTTCCGCGTGTGAAGTCCTCTTCACCTCCATGCCAGGCAGCCAGCCCTACCAGAGGTTTATGCTCCAAACCACTGCCGTTAGGCTCTCAGCTGTCACCCATCCACCTCATAACGATTCGATCTCCAACTTTACTAGATCATTATGTTTATTTCCCAGGCCATCCGTGACTCCTTGATTGTTAAATCCTATGGGCACTGCAGGCTGTAACTTACTGAAAGGCTCTGCAGCGCTTGCTGAAAAGAGCTAATTAACCCACTGAACCTGTCTTCTGGAGCTCACAGCAGCTGCATCCTACCTGTCCCATTTCTCTTCGCTTCCTTGCGGAGTTCCACCTCACCCTGAGCCTCAGGGTTCTGGTCCCAGGGGAGGCCACACCAATGGTGGTCCACTCCGGAACCAGGAAGTCGTGTTTTCCCATTCTTCTCTCTTGTTGGAAGAGCCACCTCCTTCCTATGTGAGCACAGAAAGTGCCATTTTCAGCTACTCCTGTAACTGACCTGTATTCGGGCTCCAACAGCAATCTGAGATACTTAAAGGACTCCAGGAAAGAATCACTCGCCAGAGGGAAAGGCCATAAGGAGAGGTCATCTTTTTGGCCCTGCACGTTACCATGGCACGTGAGGGCATGCTTGTTGCATACTAAGTAATTAATTAACCACCCTAAAATCAATGTGTTATAATTCATTCAAGTGCCTTCAATCAAGGCTATGCTCAGATTGATGGTTCTTCTGGACCACATATGATTTTCAGAGCTGAAACATCCAAATGATTTCTTTGCTCAAATTTCTAGTTCCTTGTTTGTATGCAATATAGCTAGGGATGGGATCAAGCTCCCATGTAGCCTCTGCACATAGCTATCTCTGACTTTTCTGGGTACTGAGGCCCTAGAGTAATCAGACTTCTTACCCAGTGGTCTCTTTCCCAAAAGGGAGGAAGCAAAGAGGAAAGTCCTCTTAAAATATGGGCCTGAAATGGCACTGCACCAAATCTGCCTAATCCAAACAAATTTGGAAGGGACCTTGATTCAAAGGAAAGAGAAATGGACTATGGTTGTTTACGTGGAACGTTGTGAATGTCTGTGTAGAGGAAAGAGAAAAACCTCTGAGCAGCCATTTTTGAAAATCATAGCCAACCACAGAAGAGTAGATCCAGACACCTGATCCCTAACTATCTATCTACCTATCTGTATCTCTGTCTCTGTCTCTGTCTCTCTCTGTATGTGTGTGTGTGTAATTCATATTTTATTAGAATATTTCCATATTAGGAATGAAACATACCACAATTTATTTATAAGTGATCTCTCCTCTGTATGGATGACTTAAATATCTTCGGATGTGGCATCTGTCATGAGTTCTGTATTTATATATGAACTTTACATTTAGGTGACAATTAACCATTAATTTAATTAGTCCATCCTCCTGGCTCCAGTGCAGAATGCTGAGAACCCTTTCTGTACTGATCTCCATCTTAGATACGGTGGTCCCAAAGCAAAATGGAGAAAAGGCCACTCAGCTACACATGATGTGAAGATGCCTGTCCCATAGAAGTGCTCACCAAAAGGTGACTTCAGATGAAGACAAGTAGATAGGACAACTCATTCTGAGAGCAGTCATCCTCTTTTCCCAACCATCCCTGTCAGTGTCCAAAGGCCCCATGAACAAAGTGGCCATCTACAGATGGTCAGTCTACAGCACATACCTGAAACGTGTGTGTATACATATATACACATATATGTATATATATATGCCAACACATACTGTAAATCTATTTCATAAACATACATTAAAATACCATCGTTTATAAAGAGGAAATGTAATTAAGGACTAAATAAATCTTGTTTTTATACAGATTGCCATCTTAAAAGGATAACTGTGTAAGGCTGTACAGTAACTCTACTGTGGAGTTAAATGAGACTTGAGGACCATCTACTGAGATGACTACGAGTTATGCAGCTTGAAGGATAACATTGGGGGTCTCTTGGCATGTTTCCTTATATATAAAATAGCAATAATAACATAGTAAAAGTATCTACATTTTATGTATGCTAAATAGCTAGAGAGTATTTTGTGTTTACCAGAAACTTTATAGCTTGCTTCCTAGAGACTACAAGAGCTGGGACTACTGGGGCTCAGACACGTACTGTTTTTTCATTTCTCATAGAACTTGGCTGTGATGAGCATCAAGACTAACCGATTAAATAACCGATTAAAAATTGTTTTCCCATATTGCATACCCCCAGACATTATTGTACTTCTGGACCGTTTGGTGATGGAATACCTTCTGGTCAATGAGCTGTGATCATATTACTCCAATCTGAGCGTCTAATTGCTGACATGAGATCTTCCTCTAGGGCTCTCATCTTGAAGGAAAACACATTCAAGATGGTGACAGGAGGACATGGGAGCATGGACAGGACCAGACTCTCCTCCTGCTGTCCCCTGAGAACAGGTGGCTTGAATGGAGAACGGAATGCTCAGTGTAACCCTCTGGAGCTTGAGGCTCTTGAATTACGGCAGCGGTTTTAGCCCCTCTTGTCTGATGTGCAGCCTCGCTGCATTTCATTCTTGCCTACAATTATTTTGCAGATGAACAGACCAGAACTGAGGGTGCAAAAGTGATTTCCCCATGGCCTCCCGCAAGCCAGGGGCAGCGTTCAGGTTCTTTTTTTATTTTAACATTTTTATTAAACTTCAAGATTCTTTTCCACACATGTCACATTCTCCTACCTTACAAATAAACCTAGTCCAAACTCAATTCTATGGCCTTAGTGTTGTTCAAACAAATTCCAACCGATCTCACAAACCTTGCATTTTTACTTAATCTCTTTCATGTGCCAACTCACATTTCTGTACCTCTAGCATTGGTTCTGCAATGTTTCCATAAGAGAATCATTGTTGTAAGAACAGAGGCCCCAAGAGGACAGTGCTTACTAATGACTCCATCCCTCCATCTCCTCTGCACTCATTCATTACAGACTCCTTGTCATTCTGCATGAAGGGAAGGCATTTGGAGGGTGCTGGAGAGCTAGCTCAGATGTTAAAAGCTCTTACTGCCCTTCCTGCAGGGGCTATTCTCCCCGGATACTGCCTCTCTCTTCCTGTCCCTTCCCAGCTTGCACCCAGAACCCCCCCCCCTTTATCCTCCTGTCTTCGGGGTCACAAAATCCCACAGCTCAGCCTGTTTGGGTGCCGGGACCGGGAATTGAGTGCACCCAGGTGGGTGGGAGGTCTTCTGTTTCAATAGCCTGCCTGCAGCAAGGTAGGCCCTTTGTTAGCGAGCTGCTTGGCCAGCAAGGAGACCTGACTGTCTACCAGAAGATCCACCATTCATTGGCGTGAGTGAGTGCCTGAACGGCGGCAGCTGCCCGGAGAGGGACCACGGACATTCCCCAACACCCCCTACACTTCTTGGTCTTCCTGCAGGGGTTATTCTCCCCGGATACTGCCTCTCTCTTCCTGTCCCTTCTCAGCTTGCACCCAGACCCCCCCCCCCCACTTCATCCTCCTGTCTTCGGGGCCACAAAATCCCACAGCTCAGCCTGTTTGGGCGCTGGGACCAGGAATTGAGTGCACCCAGGCGGGTGGGAGGTCCTCTATTTCAATAGCCTGCCTGCAGCAAGGTAGGCCTTTTACCTGTGAGCTGCCTGGCCAGCAAGGAGAATTGAACTTCTAAAAGAAGACCCATAGGGGATTATTCAGAGGAAGAAATGGGCAGGCGCCAATGCAAGAATTCCTCCAACAATTTGAAAAACAACATGAAAGCACCAGAACCCAGCGAACTTACAACAGGAGGACTTGAACACACTAATCAAGAAGAGGCAGAAAAAACTGACTTTATGAAAGTAATAGAGTCCCTTAAACAGGAGGTAAAATAGTCTCTTAAAGAAATGGACGAGAAGAATAACAAAAAGTTTGAAGAATTGAGTAAATCTGTAAACGATATCCTAGGAAACCAAGAAAAAACAATCAAACAGATAATGGAAACAGTGCAAGACTTGAAAACTAAAATGGAGGCAAGGAAGAAAACACAAACCAAAGGCCAGCTGGATATGGAAAATCTATGTAAATGAACAGAGACTACAGAAACAAGCACAACCAACAGAATACAAGAGATAGAAGAAAGAATCTCAGATTCTGAAGATACCATAGAGAAAATAAACGCACTGATCAAAGAAAACAGCAAATCCAACAAATTCTCATCACAAAACAGGAAATCTGGGACACAATAAAAAGACCAAACCTAAGAATAATAGGCATAGAAGAAGGAGAAGGATTACTGCTCAATGGTCCAGAAAATATATTTAATAAAATTATAGAAGAAAACTTCCCAAACCTAAAGAAAGATATTCCTATTAAGGTTCAAGAAGCTTACGGAACACCAAATAGACTGGATCAAAAAAAAAATCCCCTCACCATATTATAATCAAAACACAAAACATACAGAATAAAGAAAGAATACTAAGAGCTGCAAAAGAAAAAGGTCAAATAACTTATAAAGGTAAATCTATCAGACTTACACCTGACTTCTCTATGGAAACCATGAAAGCCAGAATGTCCTGGATAGATGCTTTGCAGAAACTAAGAGACCATGGATGCAAGCCCAGATTACAATACCCAGCCAAGCTTTCATTCACTATAAATGGAGAAAACAAAATATTCCAAGATAAAAACAAATTTAAACAATACGTAGCCACAAATCCAGCCTTACAGAAAGTAATAGAAGGAAAATCACAAACAAAGGAGTCCAGCATTGCCCAAAATAACTCAGACATCTAGCGACCCTTCACCAGCACATCTCAAAGAAAGAAAACACACAATCTCTACTACCAAATAAAAAATGACAACTGGAGTTAACATCCACTGGTCATTAATATCACTTAATATCAATGGACTCAATTCACCTATAAAAAGGCACAGGCTAAGAGACTGGATACGAAAACAGGATCCAACATTCTGCTGTTTACAAGAAACACACCTCAACCACAAAGAGAGACATCTACTCAGAGTAAAGGGTTGGGAAAATGTTTATCAAGCAAATGGACCTAAGAAACAAGCCGGTGTGGCCAAACTAATTTCTAACAAACTTCAAACTAAAATCAATCAGAAGAGATGGAAAGGGACACTTTATACTCATTACAGGAAAAATCCATCAGAATGAAGCCTCAATCCTGAATATCTATGCCCCTAATATAAAAGCACCCACTTATATAAAAGAAACATTACTAAAGCTCAAGGCAGCAATCAAACCACACACACTGATAGTGGGAGACTTCAACACTCCTCTCTCATGAATGGACAGGTCAATCAGACAGAAACCTAACAGAGAATTAAGAGACTTAATGGAGGTAATGAACCAAATGGACTTAACAGACATCTATAGGACATTCTACCCAAATAGGAAAGAATATACCTTCTTCTCTGTGGCTCATGGAACCTTTTTGAAAATTGACCACATACTCAGTAACAAAGCAAACTTCCACAGTTACAAAAACATATTAGTTACCACCTGCATCTTATCGGATCACCATGGATTAAAATTAGAATTCAACAACAATGCTGCCCCCAGAAAGCCTACAAACTCATGGAAACTGAACAGTCAACTACTGAACCACACCTGGGTCAAGGAAGAAATAAAGAAAGAAATTAAAGTCTTCCTTGAATTTAATGAAAATAAAGACACAACATACTCAAACCTATGGGACACTATGAAAGCAGTGCTAAGAGGAAAGTTCATAGCACTAAGTGCCCACTTAAAAAAAACGGAGAAAGCACTCATTGGTGACTTAACAGCACACCTGAAAGCTCTAGAAAAGAAAGAAGCAGATTCACCTAGGAGGAATAGAAGACTGGAAATAAACTGAGGGTGGAAATCAACAAAATAGAAACACAGAAAACAATCCAAAGAATCAATGAAACAAAAAACTGGTTCTTGGAGAAAATTAACAAGATTGACAAACCCCTAGCCAAACTAACCAAACGGCAGAGAAATAACAAACAAATTAATAAGATTAGAAATGAAAAGGGTGACATAACCACAGACACAGAGGAAATTCAGAGAATCATTAGATCTTACTACAAAAGCCTGTATGCTACTGAATTGGAAAATGTAAAAGAAATGGACATTTTTTTAGATAAGTACCATATACCAAAGTTAAACCAGGACCAGGTGAACAATCTAAATAGTCCCGTTAGTTGTGAAGAATTAGAAACTGTTATCAGAAACTTCCCTACCAAAAAAAGCCCAGGACCAGATGGTTTCAACGCAGAATTCTACCAGAACTTCCAAGAAGACCTAATACCTATGCTCCTTAATGTATTTCATAATATAGAAACAGAACAGTCATTGCCAAATTCCTTTTATGAAGCTACAGTTACCCTGATACCAAAACCACACAAAGACTCAACCAAGAAAGAGAATTACAGGCCAATTTCACTCATGAACATCAACGCAAAGATTCTCAATAAAATACTGGCAAACCGAATCCAAGAACACATTAGAAAAATTATCCACTATGATCAAGTAGGCTTCATCCCAGAGATGCGGGGCTGGTTCAACATACGAAAATCTATCAATGTAATCCATCATATAAATAAACTGAAGGAAAAAAAAAACATATGATCATCTCATTAGATGCTGAAAAAGCATTTGACAAAATTCAACACCCCTTTATGATAAAGGTCTTGGAAAGATTAGGGATACAAGGGTCACTCCTAAATATAATAAAGGCTATTTGCAGCAAGCCGACAGCTAACATCAAATTAAATGGAGAGAAACTCAAGGCCATCCCACTAAATTCAGGAACACGACAAGGCTGTCCACTCTCTCCTTATCTCTTCAACATAGTGCTTGAAGTTCTAGCAATAGCAATAAGACAACACAAGGGGATCAAGGGGATTCGAATTGGAAAGGAAGAAGTTAAACTTTCGTTATTTGCAGATGATATGATAGTGTACATAAGCGACCCGAAAAACTCCACCAAAGAACTCCTACAGCTGATAAACTCCTTTAGTAATGTGGCAGGATACAAGATCAACTCCAAAAAATCAGTTGCCCTCCTATATACAAAGGATAAGGAAGCAGAGAAGGAAATCGGAGAAGCGTCACCTTTCATGATAGCCACAAATAGCATAAAATATCTTGGGGTAACTCTAACCAAGGAAGTGAAAGATCTATTTGACAAGAACTTTAAGTCTTTGAAGAAAGAAATTGAAGAGGATACAAGAAAATGGACAGATCTACCTTGCTCTTGGATTGGGAGGATTAACATAGTAAAAATGGCAATTCTACCAAAGGCAAACTATAGATTGAATGCAATCCCCTTAAAGGTCCCATCAAAATTCTTCAAAGATCTTGAGAGGACAATAATCAACTTTATATGGAAGAACAAGAAACCCAGGATAGCCAAAACAATCTTATACAATAAAGGAACTTCTGGAGGCATTACCATCCCTGATTTCAAACTCTATTACAGAGCTACAGTATTGAAAACAGCTTGGACCAATGGAATCAAATAGAAGACCTGGATCTTAACCCACAAACCTATGAACACCTGATTTTCGATAAAGGAGCTAAAAGTACACAATGGAAGAAAGAAAGCATCTTCAACAAATGGTGCTGGCATAACTGGATGTCAACCTGTAGAAGAATGAAAGTAGATCCATATCTATTACCATGCACAAAACTCAAGTCCAAATTCATTAAAGACCTCAATATCAATCTGAACACACTGAACCTGTTAAAGGAGAAAGTAGGAAGTACTCTACAACATTTGGGCACAGGAGACCGCTTCCTACGTATAGCCCTAGCAGCACAGACATTAAGGGCAACATTGAATAAATGGGACCTCCTGAAGCTGAGCAGCTTCTGTAAAGCAAAGGACACTGTCACTAAGACAAAAAAGCAGCCTACTGACTGGGAAAAGATCTTCACCAACCCCACAACAGACAAAGGTCTGATCTCCAAAATATATAAGGAACTCAAGAGACTAGACCTTAAAATGCTAATTAACCCAATTAAAAAATGGGGCATTGAACTGAACAGAGAATTCTCAACAGAAGAAGTTCAAATGGCCAAAAGACACTTAAGGACATGCTCAACCTCCTTAGCAATCAGGGAAATGCAAATCAAAACAACGTTGAGATACCATCTTACACCTGTCAGATTGGCTAAAATCAAAAACACCAATGATAGCCTTTGCTGGAGAGGTTGTGGGGCAAGGGGTACTATCATCCATTGCTGGTGGGAATGCACACTTGTGCAACCACTTTGGAAAGCAGTATGGCGGTTTCTCAGGAAATTCGGGATCAACCTACCCCAGGACCCAGCAATTCCACTCTTGGGAATTTACCCAACAGATGCCCAATTATATTACAAAAGCATTTGTTCAACTATGTTCATAGCAGCATTATTTGTAATAGCCAGAACCTGGAAACAACCTAGATGCCCTTCAGTGGAAGAATGGATGAAGAAAGTGTGGAATATATACATATTAGAGTACTACTCAGCGGGGGGAAAAAAAAAACCAATGACATCTTGAATTTTGCAGGCAAATGGATGGAAATAGAAAACACCATCCTGAGTGAGGTAACCCAGGCCCAAAAAGATGAACATGGGATGTACTCACTCATAATTGGTTTCTAGCCATAAATAAAAGACATCGAGCCTATAATTTGGGATCCTAGAGAAGCTAAATAAGAAGGTGAATCCAAAGAAAAACATATAGTTTTCCTCCTGGATATTGGAAGTAGACAAGATTGCTGGGCAAAAATTGGGAACTTGGGGGTGGGGTGGTATGGGGGATGGAGGGATGGGGAGAGAAAAGTGTGAAGAAGAGGATGGGGAGAGCTTGGGGGAATGGGATGGCTGGGATATAGGAAGGGTGGATGTAGGAACAGGGAATTATATATCTTAATTAAGGGAGCCATTCTAGGGTTGGCAGAGACTTGACTCTAGAGGGGTTCCCAGGAGTCCAGGAAGATGCCCCCAGCTAGTTCCTTGGGCAGCTGAGGAGAGGGTGCCAGAAATGTCCAGATCCTATTGCCATACTCATGAATATCTTGCATATCACCATAGAACCTTCACCTGGCGATGGATGGAGAAAATGACAGAGTCCCACATTAGAGTACCAGACTGAGATCCCAAGGTCCTGATGAGGAGCAAAAGGAGGGAGATCATGAGCAAGGAAGTCAAGACCATGAGGGGTGCTTCCACCCATTGAGACGGTGGGACAGAACTAACGGGAAATCACCAAGTCCAGTTGGAATGGGACTGATGGAACAGGCAACCAAACTGGACTCTGAATGTGGCTGACGGTGGAGGAGGACTGAGAAACCAAGGACAATGGCGATGGCCTTGGACTCTACAGCATGGATGGGCTCACTGTGAGCCTTGTCAGTTTGGTTGCTCACCTTCCTGGATTTAGGGGGAGTTGGGAGGACCTTGGCCTTAACATAGTGAAGGGAACTCTGATGGCTCTTTGGCCTGGAGAGGGAGAGAGTGGGGGTATGGGTGGAAGGGAGGGTAGGGAAGGGGGAGGAAGAGGAGAGGAGATGGAAATTTTTAATAAAAAAAGAGGAAAAAATATATTTAAAAATCTCTTCTGATCTTGTTGATGACCAGGATTTGATCCCAGCATCCACGTGGCATTTCATGAGTGTCTTTAGCTACAGTTATCTGAAATTTCATTCCTTCATCTATGGTCTACGGGTACTGTATACACGGTTCACATATATACAGGTAAGCAAAACGCTCATACACATGAAATAAAAATGAATCATTTTTAAAAAGGCATTTTTCCTCAGTAGGATAAAGTTTCTAAAACAGTATTGCTTCATTCCTGCCTAATAATAGTCTCACCTTTTTATGTCATCAGCTCCTTTCACGGTTATCCTGCTTGACTTTTATTTTCTTACCCTCTAGACAGAGGCTTGAGTTATCTGGGAAGAGAAATGCCTCAATTGAGAAAATGCCCCCACCAGATTGGCCTCTAGACAATTTGTAGGGCATTTAAAAATTATTATTAATGATTGACGTAGGAGGGACCACCCCACAGTGAGCAAATCCATCTCCAGGGAGTTGGTCCCGGGCTGTATAAGAAAGAAAACTGAGCAATCCTCGAGGAGCCAGCCATAAGCAGTGTTTCTCTGTGACCTCTGCTTCTGGTCTTGTCTCCGGGTTCCTGTCTTGGGCTCTTGCCTTGACTTCCTAAGGATGGGTGGTGATTCAGACTTTCTTTGTCAAGTTACTTCTGTTACTGTTATCTAAAAATAGAGAGACAAAGTAAGACACTGATTTTATCTGTACAATGTGGTAATGATGAGGACCAATTCTCAATGCTTTGTGCTTCCTGAGTCTGCAATGACCATTAAACCTCTTGCCAAGATCTTGTGGCGTTTTCACACTGAGTTAAAGAGAGGGAGTAGGTTGTAAGAACAGAGGTAGAGATTTTTCTTCAAGTACCCATCTTTCCTTTTTTTATGAGTATCAGTAGGAAGGAGAATGGTGCGACTAATGAGACTCTTCCTGTTTGCCCATAAAGATTTATATACTGAGCTTTGTGCTGTTATCTGCAAATCAAATGGTTCAGCTACTCCCACCCGCCTCATGAACATAGGTAATGTTCTCTCTGCAATAGTAGTACAAAAGTAAAACCTGATTTATGAAGAAGCCTGGATTTCTAATGCCAGGTGTTCAGCTGTTTTCATGAAAAATACACCATGGGATGCTCAGAGAATCTCAGACAAGCCAAGAAGTATGCAGGGTAATTACAGGCAGAGCCTCTGCACTTCTACCTTCTGTGACCAGCACATGAGATATCCAAAATAAATGTGATCTTAGTCAAGGTTTAGATATGGATACAGTCAAATCATGTTTTTAATTTTAGGCGATCTATGGGGAATCTCTGCGTTTGAGAAATGAACAGTAATGTGGCCAGAGAAATGTCTCAGTAGTTGAGAATGCTTGCTGCTCTTCCAGAGGACTGGATTCAGTCCCCAGACTCCCTGCTATGTAGTTCACAATGGCAACAACCCTAGCTCTCGAGGCTCCAACATCCTCTTGCCTCCTCAGCACCTGCAGACACAGCTGAGATGTTACAGACAACAGGAAGTGAACTGCTTCACTGGGTGTTACTTGAGCACATATGAGACCTCAAAGCCTACCTTCACAGTCACACACTTCCTCCAACAAAACCACACCGACCCAACAAGGCCACACCTCCTAATAGTGTCACCATGCCCAGCACTTGGGAGGTAGATGCAGGAGGAACACAAGTTCAAGGTTGTTCTTAGCTATGTAGGGAGTTTGAGGTCAGCCTCAGCTATATAAGAGCATGCAGAGGTGTGTGTGTGTGAGAGGGGGGGGGGAGGGAGAAAGAGAAAAAGAGAGAGAGATGCTCTATTTTATTTCCATATACTACTTTAATTAAATCCTTGTTTCTGAGAAAACACAGACACCCCAGTTCCTGAGTTCTCTCCAGGGAATGTATTAAAATGTGAAAAAAAACAAACAAGTAATTAGATGAATGATGGGAAGAAATAGAGCAAAGAAAGACAGGAGAATTCACCCACACAGCTATGGAGCTTGGCAATCCCTAAGACTAAATGAATGAGTCAGCAGGCCCAATTCCCTAAAGAGCTGACAGTACAGCCCCAGGCTGAAGTCCAGCAGGCTCCTACCCAAGAAGATTTGGTGTCTCAACTTGAGAGTAAAAGCAGAGGAAAGCCAATATCCCTGTGTGAAAACCATCAAGCAGGAAGAATCCTCTAACTTGAGGAAGAGTAGTCAGCCTTTCTAGTCAGTGAAGTGTTTAGACAAAGTTCATCACAGTGGGGAGGATTACGCCCCAGCTCTGTCAGGAAGAGTGTGGCCTGTCACACTGCAGAAGACCAGTGTTGGCTATTTATACTAAATTAGCCAGATACGCCCTTTGTAGACTTTGTAAATTCTCAAGGCACACAAATGGCCAGGCTCCTGCTGAGCTCTGGCATCCAGGTCCTATCCCAGACTTTCCCAATGACAATTTCCAGTCTATCAAGGCAGCAAAGTGGCCAGGCCTCAACCTGCAAGAAAAAAAATCTCACCAATCGCTGAGTTTGCCCCAAGATCAGGCTACATAATCCCTCTAATCCCAGGCCACCCTAGAAATATCCATCCCCAAAGAAATTCTATATAAACCAGTGTTCTGCAAAGTTCTCTGCTGCTTTTTACAGTCCTGAGTTTTTCCTCCCAATAAATTTCTTATGTGAGGTTTGTTATGTGGTATGACATTGTAGTATTTCTTGATCTCAACTTCCAGGATACTTTTCCCTTTGAGCTATAACACTCGCATTGGGGAAATGGTCCCCATGCCAGAGCAGAACTGTAACAATTCTATTGGGGAAGCCTTCTCCCATAGGAGCAGAGCAATTATACTTATATTGGGGAAACCTTTCCTCTCAGAGCTGTAACACTTAACAAACACCTCTAAGGGCAGGGGGATGTCTTGTTACTCTGGGGAGGAAGTAGCCCATCACTATGTGGAGAATCATGGCCAGGAAAAATACCATGACTCTGATGACCCCAGTACAGAGCTTGCAATACTACCCATCCCTAACATCTCAGAACACAAAGTCCCATCAATTCTGGAATACAAAATCCTATCAATCCCTAAGCTTCCCAAAGAATTGAGCCCCCCACACACTGACAAAAAAATCACCAATCCCAGGCTACCTTGGAAAGTCCCCACGAAGCCCTATATGAGCTCTGTAATCTGTTCAGCTTGTTGCTGCTTTGTAATATTTTCCTAAATTGGGCTAGCATTAATTAAAACTCAGGAGTTTTGAGAAATCGAGATTAAAAACCTGATAAATTCAAGTAACCGTGCAGGGGTGATTGGCTGACATGTTTTCCTGATCAAAAAGCCCTGAAAGTCTCCCTCAGCACCTCCTTCTCTCTTCCTGCCCCTTTCTATTAGACTTCCTCAATCCCCCAACAACACTATAGCTAATCCTGGTCAGTCAACCACTGACTCCGTTCTTGATTCAAGGTGGCTTTATTGGTACTGTGGAGTGGCTGAGAACAACTCTCCTGCACAATTTCATCTTTTTGTCTAAATAAGAATAAAAGGTTTTAACTCTAGCATAGTAAAACTATATATAATAAATATATATATATATATAATTTATTTATCAAATAAATGCATTCATAATGTTCATTCCATTAGTATTAGCAAATTCAAAGGAAATAATCTATTTTCTATCCTATCTTAGTGAATCCAAAGTTTTGTACTTTATTTACTTTTTATCAAAACTACAGGAAACCATAACTACAACTATCCAATCTTCAACCCCATCAGAGTTCTGAGAAGGATATAATATTATGTGATTAAACAGGAGGTGCAGAGCAAGCAACTTCCAAAGTTAAGAAATGACAGAAACATCTGGTTGCCTGGACAGTCACCCCAAGTTTCCTCTGCAATATTGGGTTACTTATCTTTAGCATACTGGCCTAGAATACCTCACAGACTTTTCTGTGAAGCAGAAATTTTGGAGGTTTTTCCTACCTTGTCTTGGCAAAGTTGAGCAGTCACTTTCTTTTGTGTCCTGCTTGTCCAGTTTAGACAGCATACTGTCAGCAGTTGAGGCAAGAGCAGGGTTTTTTTTTTTTTTTTGTCCCATGGCTAACCTTGCCAGAAATGAAAGCAAACTGCATGTGGAGGTTTTTCAATGCTCACCAACCTATTTGGAAGTAAGTTGATGCTGCCAAGAACAGATGTGTCTCACTGTCATGAAAAGCCTTAGGCTATTAAACTATTTTAAATGCCATATTCTAGTAGGCATTGGTGGCACATGCCTTTAATCCTAGTATTCAGGAAGCAGAGACAGGTGGATCTCTGTGAGATTGAGCCCATCCTGGTCTACAGAGAAAGTTCCAGGACAGGCTCCAAAGCTACAGAGAATCCCTTTCTCATAAACCAAAAAAATTAATAATCAAATAAAATTAGAAGTGGAAAAATAAATACCATATTCTGTAAGTCTCTGAAGTATTTGGAGACCATCTATCTATGTAAAATATGTCTCTGTTTCACCTTGAAAACATACTTAAGATGATCATAAGTTTGTTATAGATGACCAACTATTAATCTGTCTTTCTTTAGTACCCTAAATAGCTTTCAATGACTAGAACTTTACATTACCTTTTTAAGTGAGCTGCATAGTTACACCTTAAACAAAAAGTAGAAAGTTATATACAGTATAACAAAAACCTTATATTTGCATCAATATACAAAACTCCACACAAATGAAAAATATTTAAGACTACTAGTTGCTTTTTTAGTTTGAAAGTAGATTCAATAATCTGTCCTTTTATTCTATCATTTCTCTACCCCCTTTTTCTTTATATAATGAGATCTCTGATTCTAATTTTCTTTGTTTAGTTTCTTCCCTGATTATGATCAAGAACAACTTAACCAACACTCCTAAATAATATAAAACATCCCTGAAACAACCAAAACTTGCCCATTCTAACTCTTGATAATGTGGTCATCATGTTCTTAAATAACTTCCTGTTATATGGGGTGATACATCTTTAGGGGACTCTGAAAATTGAGATAAAGATCAAGTCCTGGGAGAGTGGTGTAGGAGGTCCTTCTGTCTTTGTGTTGCTTTCATTGGTTAATAAAGAAACTGCTTTGGGCCTTCTGATAGAACTTAGGAAGGCAGGGAAAACTAAATGGCATGCTGGGAGAAAAGAGGCACAGTCAGGGAGAGATGCTATGGAGCTGCTACCAGAGTCAGACATGCCAAATCTTTGCCCGTAAGCCACTGCCACGTGGAAAAATACAGATTAATAGAAAGGGGTTAAATCAAGATGTGAGAGTTAGTCCATAAAAGGCTAGAGCTAATTGGCCAAGCAGTGATTTAATTAATACAATTTCTCTGTGGTTATTTTGGATCTAAGCTAGCCGGGCAGCCGGGAACCAAACAAGCCGGCCCTCCTGTTACAGGAAAGCTAGCTGTTGTCCAGTCTCAGTATGATGAGAGAGTGCAAGGCTTATCTGAAGTTCTGGATAGAGTAGTCTATGATACTGGGCCATCTTAATTAACTACCTTGAAATTGCCCTATCAGTTTGTAGTCCAAAACTGATCTTTGGGTGGTGTTTGTCAGCTTAGTGGCATTACCACAGTCCAAGTGGATTTATCATTGTGGGGACCCAACATCCATTTGAAGACTTTAAAAGTCAATGTTAGGAATGGTCACAGGTCACTGAAGATAACTTAAACCTTTGAAGTGTCATATGTAGCAGATTTTAGAGAGGTTATAGGACTACAACCTATTAAATACATCTGGGTACATAAAGCTTAATTTCTAATTACCAGCTTCAGACTCAAGCCCAAAATCCCATACAGAAATATGCAACAGCAGAACAGACTCTTAATTTTGTTTTTTCTTCTGTTCCATACCAAACGGCTCTTTCGACATGAGGCAGAGAACTTGAATTTTTCTCTAACAAGAATGCTTAGGTTTAGAGAAGGAGAGAACCACACTCTAACCCCAAAGTCAGCTTTAATTTTTCTTTTGATGGGGGTTGAGACAGGGTTTCTCTGCAACAGCGCTGGCTGTCTGAAACTCACTTTGGAGAGCAGGCTGACCTCAAACTCAAAAAGATCTACCTGCCTCTGCCTTCAAAGTGCTGGGATTAAAGGTGTGAACCACCATACTAGCCTCTGCCAACTTTAAATTTTTATTGAGTTGGGACTACAAAAAGACCATTATCCTCATATATTTGTAGAGAACAGTAAAAAAAAAAACATTTGAGAAGATTTATAATTTTTTTCTGATGGAAATGTGTTATACCATTAAGCCAATTTATGCTTTTTCTTGGGACATTTTCTCTGAATGATTAGCCATCTTCTTCATATGTCTCAGCTGTCTTGTGTCCTTCAGATTCTTTAGTGAGATGCTTTTATTCCACAGGAAAGGCAAAAACAAAGCTTCATGAAAATGGTCACCCATCCTTTCTTCTTCTTTTTCCTATAATCCTCTCCTGCAGGCACCCTGTCTGCCCCCATATCCAAATGATTAAATTGCCCCAGAGCTCACTAATGATGTCTATTCTTCTGAGTTTTTCTTTCTCCTAGTTTCATTTGCATGAATTCTATTTTAGCGTCTTCAGTGTCTGTAATCTTCTGAATCTTCGGAAGGATGTCTTGTTCAGCTCTAATCCCATTTGGTGCATTTTGAATTTTGGATGTGGTAGTTTTCATCTCTAGAAATTTAATTTCTGCTTTTAAAATAACTGCCATGCTGCTCCTCAGCTTCTGAGTATGTGAAATAACATAATGAAAATGATCACTCCTTGTTCTGCTAATTCCAACAAGATTGTCTATTCTGGGCCTTTTCAATTTATTATTGCTGTTATAAACAGTGATTTTCTTCTTTGTGTTTGGTAATCTCTGATGGATGATATGTTTTGTGAATTTTAGCTTGCTGGGTGCCAAATATGTTTGCATTCATATAAATAGTGTTGATCTATCCACCACCAAGGTTTCTATTCTGTTATTAAGTCTTTCAGAATTTTTGTTTTGAAATTTTATTGTTCATGCTAAGATTAGGGAATAATTATTCCAGACTCCCAAGGTATGACCCCTTCAGAGTACTATTTTCAACATACCATTAACTGGAGCAATCCAGTCTTGTGGGGTGTAGCTCAAACCCAGGTGAGACCTGGGCACTGTGACCTCCACAGTCCCTATCCTGGCCTGAGAGGCTTCTTCACATGTCTGCACTCAATAGGTCCCTCCTGATGTCACTGGATTGCTCCTTCTGTGCAGCCCTTTTACATCAAACATTCTACGAAGGGAACTCTCACCTTGACCCCTGAGCCCTTGTTCTTCCTCCCAGATTAGGAAGTTAGCTGATCTATGCCAGCTATACTTACTGAAAAGTTGCTCCCATCTCTCGGGACCTCTCTTCAACAGTCTTCAATATCCAATAGTTAAAAACATTTTCTTGCAACTTTTTCATCTTATTTGGTGTCCTGGGCAGAAGAGCAAAGTCAGTCTCTGTTAAACTATCAGAACCCAAATTAAATCTCACTGCCAACTTAAAAGTGAGGCATGAACAAACCATAAACCCCACTCTTCAAAAATGGACCATTCTCTGGGTTTCAACTCATTAAAAATGACATTATTATATATTGACCTCTTATTCTAGACTGCTTCTATTGTTGTCTGGGCCCATAAGAGGTGATTTCTATCCATTCCTCCTACAGCATCTAAAACCCAGTCACCTACCTTCTAGCTCGATGGATTTTTATGTTTCATACAGATCGTATAAATTTACTTATATGATAAGTGTTCTTTTGTGCCTAGCTTCTTTCAGCAGATAGCCAAAGCTAAAGTAGAACTGACAACTTCCTGGCTATTGAAAATATGCCTCTGGGACTTGGGAGGCTCAGGGATTATAAAACACTTCTGATCATACAGAAGACCTTGACTCAGTTCCTGGGACTAACATGGTAGCTCACAGTCTTCTAAAACTCCAATTCCAGGGCTCCTGCTCTCTCTTTGTTGTAGACTTTCTAATCAGGGAAACGGGACACCTATGCAGAAAGTCACTTATTGCATGGTAGCACAGGCTCTGAGGAGTTTTCTCCTCAGGCATAGAACACTGAATATAGTAGAACAGAGCCATACCTAGATAGAGACTTATAATGATATTATGTGTGTATGTGTGTATGTATAGTGTGTATGTGTGTGTGTGTGTGTGTGTGTGTGTATGTGTGTGTGCATGTTTGGAAAGATGCGGCAGAAACTGGAAAGCTTAATGATTCTCTGTATTTAGGGAAATCTTTTCCAAATCAAAATATGCCCATAAACAAACTGAATAGAGCTTCAATGGACATACATGGGAAATAACACAGCTAAGAACAGCCCTTTTCAGAAGAGTGACTAGACAAACAAAGAGCAAACAACCACAAACAGCAAGAAAAATAAGCTCTGGGCTGGGAAACTCCAACTCCCAGCCTTGCTCACTATATCATTCAAAAGACTTTCTTAGTTTCAACCAGAAACCATGAGACCTGCAAAAGAACACTCAAGAAACAGCCCCAAGGTCAGCCAATAGGGACCACTCTAACCTTCCTGGGTCTCTCTGAGCATGCTCAGAGCCTTCCATGTCTTCACAGTTCCTTACATGTATTTCTAGACCCCCAAGAGAGTGTCAGAGCTCCATGAAGGCTGTCAGATAGTTCATTCTCTGTATTTGCCTTTAATGGAGGCATTGTCCTATTGTCTGTTCAGCTGTCATCAGCAGCTTCCTGAAGAGCCATCTAAGCTTCCCCTGAATGGTTCTGACAGACGCCCTGGGGAAAGGCTTGTTGCCTTGAGCCAGCTCTAAATCAGGTGGTCAAATGAAATAAATCATCCAAATGCTGTCTCTCAAGAGATCTCTGTTCATGACAAATGCTCTCAGTTCCCTGGGAATGAGGCTTTGAATGACTTCAAGCATAATTCACTCACTGTTATGGCATCTAGGTGGTTTTCTTCCAACAGAGCTGGGCTACTAGCCCTCAGAGCTGTCTCGAGAAGGCAGAGAAAGGGACTAGGGGTAGTAAACAGAAACATCACAGAACCAGATGGTCTTGTTGGGATTTGTCTATTTCCCCCCCACGATTCCCAAGAGACTTTGGCTGAATTCCTAGTGCTCTAGAAATGTGGATATATTTTGTCACTCTGTTGCCATCTCTCATAAATGGCTTTTTGGGAATCAATTTCAAGAAGATTGAGCATAGGAAGCATCGTCATAATTATAAAATAAATATTTAAAAGGAGTCAGACCATCTAAACTGTTTTATAAAGAAAGCATGAGGTTGGGTAGGTAGGAAGATGAGGGAGGAGTCAGGGGAGGAGGGTAAACAAGAACAAATTACACTGCATGAAAGTCTTAAATAATCAATGAAAATATTATTTCAAACAGGTGTTTGCTGCATATATAATATATATGTATATGTGAGATTGTAGTCATTTTATTATGTATGCTACAAAGGTTTTTCTTTTTGAGGTTGAAACCCTAGTGTCCTTCAATATAATTTGGACAAGCAGGCAATCACTAGAATATATGAATGTGGTGGTTAATTTTGGTGGTCTGTTTGATTAGGAGACCACTAAGAGATTAGGAACACATGCCCCTATGTGGGAGAATGTTTCTAGAGCTGCTTTGATTATCAGTGCTCTGACAAAGAACCCCAACCCCTAGAATCTCCCCTGACCACAGTCAACTTTCCTCATTTTCTCCTAGCTCCTTGATGCACACAGACCAACTAGCCCACCACCCTCATCACTATCAATACTCATAGACAGAATTTTTCTAGGCAACCTTTTAGACCTGAAGATTCTTTAACCAAACTGTATAGAAACAAAGCAAGCTTCCCTCTTCATCCATCCATGAAATGCAAATCAAAATCACACTGAGTTTTCATCTCAACACAGTTAGAAATGAAATTCAAAGCCAAATGTGAAATCAGAAAGTCTTGATTGCCATAGAGGAAGCATGGCGGGGAGAGGTGCTGCAATGAGATTTATAGCACAGGGATGGCTTGTTTAGAAAATGCTGGTGAGAGTGTGGGGGAAAGTGAGTTGGCATAGCCCCTGATGGAAAGCAACAGAGATGCCCCTGAAACAATAACAATAAACTGTTGATAGACGTTTTCTGTCCTGCCTGGTTCCCACAGTCATTAAGTCCAAAAGAAATCACACAGAGGTCTACGTTAACTATAAACTGATTGGCCTAGTAGCTCAGGCTTCTCATTAATTCTTATAACATATATTAGCCCATTATTCTTATCTGTGTTAGTTATGTGGCTCAGTACCTTATTCAATGGGGCAGTCACATCTTGCTTCTTCTGTGGCTGGGTTAGGACTGCAGACCAAGCTTTCTTCTTCCCAGAATTCTCCTGTTCCCATTGCCCCACCTTTACTTCCTGTCTGTTTGTCCTGCCTATACTTCCTGCCTGGCTACTAGCCAATCAGCATTTATTTAAAATATAATTGACAGGATACAGATCATTGTCTCACACCAATAAACCTACCATCTGCCTCAGTCGTAGATCACCTGGGTAGGTTCCCAGAAGGATCAGAGTCAACATGGAATAGAGACACCAGCATTGATGCATCTACTGCAGCCTGATTCACAGCAGCCACACTTCGTAAGTGGCCTAGGTGTCTGTCAAGAACTAGATGGGTGGCAACAACATGGCATGCACAATGGAGTAGTATGCCGCAGTGAAAAGGACTGAAGTCATGCCACTCACAGGAAAATTGGTGGAGCAAGGGGGTCATGGTAAGTAAACCAAGCCAAGCCGTCTTATCATGTGAGAAAACTAGACTAAGGGGGTAACTATGGAGACATGAATATAGCCATCAACTACTGGGAAAGGAGAGAGTGACTGGAGGAGAGAGGAGAGAAGAGGGCAAGAGTGGGAAATCAGGAGGAGGAGGGCTGGAGCGAGGATCCTGTGTGTATGGAAATGAAACTCACCCATGTGTGATTAAATAAATGGCATTGATTTCAGGAAAGGAAGCAAGCCTGTCCTTAGTGTGTGTCCTGGGTGGCCAGGTCCTGAAACTATTTCCACACAGTGACTCCTTAGATCTCCCGGGTCTCAGCAATGCCTCTTGGAAAGGGGGGACTTTTGATAATGCTGTGTTTCCTTGGGGAGACTTTCAGCCTAGCAAGAGAAAACATTTGGCCAAG
The DNA here is from genome assembly GCF_903992535.2 of Arvicola amphibius. NCBI lineage: Eukaryota > Metazoa > Chordata > Mammalia > Rodentia > Cricetidae > Arvicola > Arvicola amphibius. Next base: position 147,296,781 of record NC_052048.2, read on the forward strand.
AACTATTTGCTGTGCAGTTGGCTGGCCCCATGTCCTCAAGAGCCACTAAAAGGAGAGGCATCTCTCTTCCTCAGACAACAGAGCTCTGCTTTTGCATGGACACCTGTTTTCCTGAGGTGGCGTCTTCCTCTTTTTCCCTGGGAACCTCCATCGTCTTATTTGAAATAAAAATCTCTCTCTCTCTCTCTCTCTCTCTCTCTCTCTCTCTCTCTCTCTCTCTCTCTCTCTCTCATCTTTCCCTTCTTCCTTACTTCCCTCCTTCCCTCCTGCCTCACCCCAATGACAACCTTGGCCTCATATTCCATACCCTTCTCTTCTCCCACCCCCAATAGGAAAGAACTTCTTATTTGCTTATTAACTAGAAAGCAAACTCCCCTCGGAGGAATGGGATTTTGAGGTTGAAGTCACAGCTGTTACTCAGTCTGATGCTCTAAGGGAAGTAAACCCATCCATGCATGAGCAGCCCACAAACTCATCCCAGGTTGATTTAAATCTTCCTGATTTAACTTTTTACACCCCTGGAGAGAAATGAGTGTTTTCCCCAGATCCTCATGCAAGATTTTAATGCCTAGAAACTGTGGGCTGTGTCTTCCGGCCTTCCTCCACACTAAAGGAACAATCGCATTGCAGATGAGAAACTGCCTCCCACCTGTGAGCTGGGACAGCTACCTGTGTGTTAAAGCAGGCTGTTTTTTCTGGTAGTTTAACTCTCGGTCTGCTGCCATGGGTGCCATTTGTGGTTGAAAATGAGTCTGGTGTCTGATGCCCTTAAAATCTGGAGCTGAGGATAGCCATTAAATACATTAATTAGCATTGAGCCTTTGGATTTATTTGCAAAAGTTTGTGTGTTCGTTTACTTCATGATAGAGTTTGAGGGTTTGCTCACATTCTCAAAGGGACCCAATAGCTAAAGGAGGTTGAGGAGTCACCAGTTTAAATAATTTAAGATGATCAATTATTTATTCAGCTCTCCAAGCCTGCTTGCTGGAACAGAGCACCTACAAAGCTTCAGCTTGCCTTGGGGGAAGAAGTCACCTGCTGCTTGCCACCCCCTCTAAAAGCCCATTGGGCCTCTCTTACAAGAATGCTGTCCCCTCTGGCTTTGTTTATATTCTGCCTTTCCTAGAGAGGCCCCAGTTTTATACCAAGTGACACTCCATGACCAGCAGACAGGAGAAAATACACCAAGCCACAGAATGTGATGTTAAGATCAACAGAGGCACCTAAGAGACAGGCTTCCTCTGGAACATCTGTGAGGCATTATTAGGTTAGATTAATTGCTCTGGGATGACCCTCTCCAGATGTGGGCAGCCTTGTTCCATGTCATGTAGCCCAGACTGCATGAAAAGTAGAAGCAAACTGAACAGGGCCTCTGGCCTCTCCTTCCTGACTGTGAAAAGTCTTCTTCCCTTAAAATATTTTCCTTTGGTTACAGAAATGGCTCAGTAGGCAGGCACAGTGAGGGTCTAGGAATTAAGACAGATCCATGATGGATGGGGAGACAGGGAAAGGGGCCACAGATATATAGTAAAGAAGGCAAACTTCAGGCTTCTTCCTCATCCTCCTGACCTAAGACAAAGGACAAGGAGCCTTTGTCTCTGACTAGTAGGGTTATTTGCTGACTGACCAGTTCAGGTTGGTCACATAAGCTCAAGGCCCGAATTGAACATGTTTACCCAAAACTGTAGACCCATGAATTTCCCTTTATTTATCTAAAACGACTGACCAACTATAAACTACAGAAGACCTACTCCAGCCACCAACCCCCCCCCCAAAGTCCCTTCAAGAAAGGCTGGACTTCAGCTTTCTAGGTCCCCTACTCTATATTGAGTTTCTGATGTTTTTGACTTTGCATATCTTGTTCTCTCTATCATCTATCTATCTATCTATCTATCTATCTATCTATCTATCTATCTATCTATCTATCTATCTATGTATCTATCTATCATCTATCTACATATATATCATCTATCCATATACATATATAATCTATCACATATACATATATCATCTATCTATCTATCTATCTATCTATCTATCTATCTATCCATCTTATTCTGTCTTTCCCTCATTTTCACTGTCTCTTTGTACACATGCTTCTTCATAAGATATGCATTCCTTCTGTTGACTCTGTTGCAGTATCTGTCTGTGCCCTGCCCCCATCTGTGTGTGTGAGTGTATATTTGTGCGTCCGTGTCTGTGTTTCTCTGTGTGCTCCTCCTTCTTTTTCATCTCTCTTTTTTCTTTTTTTCAAGACAGGGTTTGTCTGTGTAACAGCCCTAGCTGTCCTGCAAGTAGCTCAATAGACCAAGCCAGCCTTGAACTCATAGAGATCCTCCTGCCTCTGCCTTCTGAGTGCTGGGATTAAAGGCAAGTGCCACCGCTGCCCAGAGTTTTCATAGAAGTGAAGTCCACCTATGACCCTTGCCCCCACTCCTGTGTGTCTGTACATGTGAGTACATGTGTGCTCCTTTCCCTTTAGTAGAAATCTGTTCCATCGGATGATTCTGCTGCTGTGCACGGTTAGCTTCACTGCTGTTTCCTATTGTGCTTGAGAATTTTCCCTGCCTTTAAATTTTTTGACTGGCAAAGAAATCAAACTGAACTCTGATCCCTAGATAGTAAGGGAAGCACATGCCACCCATGGAACCTGACTACCTGGGCTCAGTCCTTGAGACGCTTGGGGTGGAAGACAAGAATTCATTCCTGTAAGTTTTCCTCTGACCATGTGCACTATGGCATGCATGCATGCATACACACACACACACACACACACACACACACATATATACGCATGCATTCACATACAAGAGGGAGAGAGAAAATACACATTAAACAAATGAATAAACTGTAATAAAAACACAACTTTGCAAGGTGTTCTGTTACAAAGACAATTCATACAGCAGGTGCTCCCCAAAACACACCTGGGTGGCCCCAAAACAGTCACCTAATTCCCTTTGAAGGGCACAGAGGACACAGTGCCACACCATGAAGAAACCCACAGTCTGATCAGCAAGACCCAAGAGCACTTTACAGCCTGATGTTATTCCTATGGAAGGCATCCCCATAGTGATCAGAAGGTCTAATGTTCTCTGAAGAGACACCACTTATGAAATGTTTGGAAGAAGTATCACCCATGTCCAGAATGTCAGTCTTTAATTATAATTTTTCAAGGCTCAGTCTTTAATTATAATTTTTCTCCCCAGTGCAGAAAAGCAAATTAAAAGAGCATTTCTAGCACCTTCTCTGCAGAAGCAGAAAGTTCACAAGCTAGGGGAGGACAAAGGGACAAAAGCCCTGGGGAGCATTGTCTGTTTACACTTCCATACCAGTGCCCTGACACCTTAGTCAGCCCTTTGTCTAGCACCTTAGAAGTCATTGTTAGAATAAAAACAACCATCAGGAAAAACAGATGGTGATTTACCTAACATGTAAGTCTCAGAGTTTGTCAAACAGGTTTGCCTCAGTAAGCAGAAAATAGAACACACACATGGAGATACTTCATTGTTATTAGTCCCAGCTGAGGCAGGAGGATGGCTTGAAAGTAGGAGTTCAGAACCAGGCTGGGTAACATGGTGAGATCTTGTCTCTTATCAGAACAGAACAAAGCCACAGAAAGCTACAAATGCCAACTGGGAGCTGCCACCCTCAGGGGCTAGGGCAGCAATGAGAGAGCATCAAGCACCACCGGGAAGAAAGTGTCAAATGGAACAGTGAACAATGCAAAGACAATTGCTCTGGGTCAGGACTCTTCTGAGGTGATCACATTTGAGCATGTGTCTATAATAGTATCCACCCTTGTGGTACCCAGCCCTAATAGTAACTCCCAGCTCAGGTGGAAAATAAGACACCCCTTAGCTCTTTCCCATCTTGTGTGTATTCCTGTACCTGAGCAGACATTTGGGCTGTGGCTTAGTGATTGTCTACTAACTTGAATACGTCATCATCTGCCTGGGAGGACCTAGTGACCTTTAAGGATGTTAAGCTGAGAGAATATCATAGAGAACATCTGGATTCCTACGGTGCCTTGGGAAGCCTGGCCTAGCCTCACCTGATCCCGCATTCTTCCCCATGCTTTCTATCTTTATAAGCACTGTTGATCCTTCTGGAATATTCTGAGAAAACACTTCTTGGCTAATTAGCTTTCCTATGACAACTGGCTCATTTAAAAAAGTTTTTTTACTGAATAAATCAGCAAATGGTAGGAAAAACTACAGATCTAAGCATGAACACACTTACAACCTTGCCTTATATGATGGCCTGTGCTTTATGCCTTGAGAGCAGATTCCTCAGGACTCAGCGGCTTTGTAGAAGTCACCATAAAGTGCAGATGTGACAGACTGCAAGGACACTGACTGGCACACTCTGTCACCAGTAAGTGAGGACAGCAACCTGTCCCCAGGTGGTCTGATGCCCAGAGGGGCTGCAATCATGATGGTGGCGAAGCCTCTGAAGTCCCATACTCTGTGGCTACCACCTTCATGTGGATGTTTGACCCTGCAGCCACCCAGGAACCCAGGATGCGGTGTGTTTTTGCTGGAGACTGCCCTTTGTGCTGTGACCCTGCGGTACTCTGGTGAGCCTGTGACCCTGTGGTGACTCCTCTGGCAAGGTACTACAGGACAGGGTAGGGATTTGCTCTCACATTAAGAGCAAAACCTACCTTTTCCTTTGTAATAGCCTTGACCACCTCCCCCCTCCACCGCCTGCACATCTGGTGAGCAGGTGGAAGGAAGGGACAGTTGGAGCTCATTCCCAGAGCACTGTCTCTGTCCTGGGTGTATCCTGGTTTCATAGCATCAACATGACAGTATTTTGTCATGTCCTTGTTCTCACAGGTGTGACAGGAACAGGCAGATCTATCTAAGTCAGGCCCAGCCCTTGATCGGTTTCTCAAATCCCACTTCAAAGAAGGTGCTGCTGGGAATATAATTTTAATATTTCACCCTCAGTCCTACTACTCAGGAAGAGCGGAATCAATGCAGGACCCCTACTCTGTGGCATTGATGTCCTTGTTAACTCTGTGTGCTTTGGCTGGCTTAAATGAAGTGTTTCTGGCCAATCTAATTAAGAGACTATAATTAAAAAGTGTGTGACTTAACTTCTAATTTTAAAAAAGGAGAAACCCCAATAATTACATTGTGACATGATGCTATTCTAAATAGTTTGAATTTTAATTTTATAAATTTTAGAGCGTACTTTGAAGCCTACGTGGGCAGTGAAATTTATCATTATAGCTGCACAGAGATTAAAGGGAAATCACAAATGGAATTAGGAGGCGAGAGCCTTCCTACAAGGTCACCACATTTCAAGTTTGGCTTTATGAATCTCTCCGATGCTCCCATTTTCTCTATACTCCAGGGTGTTACTGTTGCCGCAGACCATGAAATAGGCTGACCCTGGGCTCTAGGATCCCTGGCTGGCTCCTCGTGCAGAGACAGCAGAGGTGTAAGCCGCATCACCAACAGCAAGGACAAGACAGGCAATTTCCCACACTTCTAAAACTGGACAAAAAATATCTGAAGATTAACAGACAATATGGTCTGTCTTCTAGATATATGATGAGGATTAAATGTAGGGAAAAAGAATAAAATAGCACATAGCACCTAATATGTTAGTAACTGTCTGGCCAGAGCCTAGAAGTTTTAATATGATCAATTCCATCTCTCAGTTTCCTCCCAAAGGCAGATCACATAAAGGAAAGAATGCAATCAGATTCGATGTTTACATTCCACCCCTCCACCTCTTCCCCTCCAATCCTTACTTCCTGTTATACAGCAATAGAGTTAAGAGGTTAAGATAATGTATATAAGGTGCTGGGCAAATATGCTACTATTCAGGCGAAAGGACACTCATTCAAATGAGATCCTTCAGGAAGGATAGTGCCTTAACACAGTCATGGAATTTTGGTGACAGTGGCAGCCTGGTAGAACAAACATTTTGGACAGAGATGAGCCATCTCATGTTGCTGTGTTCAAACATATATGTTGTGAGTGAATTGCACAACTTAGCCACTGCCTATGCTTGTGACAAAGTTCTGTCACCCCACTTTAAGGCTACGTTATGCTGCTTGGCTTAGCCAATGAAATCAGAATAGATATGCTGGACACCTGCCTCGCTGGAAAGCAACTGTGTAGGTTACAGCTGGTGCTCAGGCTCCCTTTCTCTCCTGTTAGAACAGAGCCTTCTACATTCAGGTCCCTCCAGTCTGAATCCTGGAGTAAAGAAACAGAATGCAGAGCTGTAGCAAAGACGTGTGACAGACAGGAGGTAGCCTTGGGAAAGGCACTGAGATGTGAAAGAGTTCTGTTATCACAGCAAAACCGAACAATACAAATATACTTTTCCTAAAACCAAATCTCATTGTAAGTTAGCTTTCCAAAAAAGGTATTAGCTTAAAATGGTTTCAGCAGGAGTTAAGAAATTCAGTTCTTGTGCATGCTCTAAGTTAGAACATGGTTGAGTATGTTCCCCTTGTATGTGGTTGACTGCAGAGCAGGAAGGAGGCATGTGAGCGGGAAAGATGTTGAACAGCCAGAAGCAGGAGGTGATGGTTGTGTTGTTTAGAGAGAATATAGAATTTAAGAAGGAAGTACACAGTAAGGCAGTACTTGGAAATGGTCACAATGCAGGTCTCCAGAAATGTACTCTGAGATTCAGTCTTTTCTACAGGAAGTATTTTGGGTGTGGCCTTCTGTGGGAGAAGACGGTAAAACAGATTGGGCAGAGAAGAATTTTAATTGTGTTGTGCTTACCCCAGTCATCTCACCCACCTGTAGATGGGTTTAGAGGAGTAGCAGATGGAAGACAAGAGGGAAGGCCATGACCACACCATCCTCTAAACATGCTGAGCCTTATGGAGACACTGCCTAGCACAATCAACAGTTTGGGCCCTCTGGAAAGCCTAGATATTACCAGTGAGCACACATACGTGCAAATGCACAGTGTGGAGTACTTATAATCCTTTGGCAGTCTTTATAAAATTCAAATATTAATTTCAATAATGCTCCAATTTCTAAGTCACCTTAAATTAATTGTGCAAGTGTGTCTCTGTCCACATTCTATTGGCATTCTGGCTTTCTCTACGAGAATGGTCCATGAAGTCATGATTGCAGCTTTCTAGGGCTTTACAGCCTGAGGTTCCAAACTATCACATTCTACCAATCATTTCCAAAGTCCTTTGAACTGCATGATTAACAACCCCACTTCTGGTTAATACAGAAAAATTAATTTTCTGTATTAGTTACTTGTCTTTCTGCTGGAAAAAAACTTAACAAAAGAAATTTAAAGAAAGAAGAGGATTTTTTGTTTTGTTTTTGTCTTTTTGTTTTTTTCTTTAGGTTCTACAGCTCATGAATATAGTTCAGCAAAACTTGTAAGTCAAGGCAGCGGGAGTATTAGGCAGCTGATCATTTTGCATCTGCAGTCAGGAAACAGAAAAAAATGAATGCTATGTGTTATTCCTTTTTTATTTCATCTAAAAGCCAATCCCAGACAATGGCATCTCCCAAAGTTAAAATAGATATTCCCACCTCAATTATTCTAATCTAGAAAGTACTTAAACTAATATTAGTATGTGTCTGTCAAGAAACTACTATAAACAGAAATAATGCCTATCTTTTCTAAAGGGGCAGAATTGCAGAAAGAATGAATATATATATATATATATATATATATATATATATATACATATATTGTGCATATATGTATGTGTGTGTGCAAAAGGAATTTATTAAATCAGCTTATATCTCACAGTTGAAATAATCTAGCATTGGGGAATTGTTCAGTCCATGAGGTAGGGTACCTCTGCAGTCTCAATCTGGCCCTGAAGGCCTGGAGAGTTCCTAGAGCCAGAGCTCACCTCCAGTCCACACTGGAAGCCTGGAAACTCTGCTTCTAACATCAGTGAAGTAATCAGCAGCTGCAGGAGCAACAGGACAAATCAACCTGGCAGAGAAAGAGACCACCAAGCAAAAGACGAATAGCCTTCCTTCTTTGGGTCCTTTTCGTCTAGACAGTTACCAGAAGATACTGCCTATATTTGGGTGGGTCTTCCCGTATTGATTAAGGCAATCAAGGCAATTATCTACAATTGTGTCCACAAGCCAACCTGATGTAGACAGTTCTTTCACTGAGGCTCCCTGCTCAGGTCATTGTAATTTGTAAGAGATGTTGACATCTGAAACTAACTCTTGCTGTATAGCTCTACTTCTGCAGGGATGGATTGGATGTTATGAGTCTCAGCAGAGTCTATTCCTATCCCCAGGAAAGAACCCACCAGATTTTCTGGATCCACACAAGGCAGACTTGGTGGCACAGGACCACAATTCTGGCACCTGGGAAGCTGAAGCAGGAGTGTCATCGTAAGTTGCAGGCCAGTCTGGGCTACACAGTGAGTTCAAGAACAACATGAAAAATGTTTCCTAAATATAGGGAGGAAGATCTGCTTGCAGTCTGGCAAGCAGAAGAGATAACTGATAACCTGCTCCAAGGCGGCGTTGCTCTGCCAAAGATTAAGAGAGCCAGTTTCCATAGAAGCCCAGTTCATGTAGTATTTTTCAGATTTATTAAGGTAAGTTGTTTTTCCTTCCCAGGATATGCCCAAGCTGGTTGAAGCCACGAAGCCAGTTTCTGAACAATGGGGCAGTCTGTGTCAGCCCTATTCAGATAGATAGATCTCATTATGAAGAAGATATCCTTCCACCCACGAGCCCTGGCTGGCGTCTACATAACCTTCAGTGTTCATTTCTTCCAGGGAGAAAGAGACTGGAAAACATTACTAGAGAGTGCATTAGTCACGGACGCAGGAGGCTCACTCTGAGTTCAAGACCAGCTGGAGCTACACTAGAAAATTGTGTCTCTAAAATGAGCAGGCTGGAGAGTCAGCTTATCCATTGCCTTAGTCATTGTTCTATTGCTGTAAAGATACATCATGACCGTGGTCACTTTTACAAAAGAAAGCATTTAATCGGGGCTTGCTTACAGTTTCAGAGTTTTAGTCCATTATCATCGTAGTGAGAAGCATGACAGCATGCATGCAGACATGGTGCTGGGAAGGAGTTGATGGTGCTACCTCTGGATCCACAGGCATCAGGAAGAAAGAGACACTAGAACTGGCTCAGGGTTTTCAAAACCCCAAAGCCCACCCCCAGGGACACACTTCCTCCAACAAGGCTGCACCTTCTCCACCAAGGCCATACCACCTACTCTCTGTCAAGTAACCCCACTCCCTAATGACCAACCATCCAAATATATGAGCTTTTGGGGGCCACTCCTGTTCAAACCACCACAGCCATTAAAAGCACAACTGCTTTTCCAGAGGATCCACATATTCTTCTCAACACTCAGATAGTGGTTCACAACCACCTCTCACTCCAGTCTCAAGGGCATCCAATACCCTTTTCTGGTTTCTATAGATACTGCAGACCTACGCTGAACTTATATACACATAGACAAAACTCTGAAGTCCATAAAGTAAGCATAAACATATCTTTATAAAAATGAGAAATGAAGAAGGACAGAAAGAAAAACATTACCCTTAAGTCTAGCCTTTTCTGGGCACAAGTTGCTGTGAGGGACCAAGTCAGGGTTTGTGGTCCTTCTGCATTTCTGACCTCAGTCTGCATTTCTGACCATGGTCCATGTTGCCACCAAAGGCCACACGAATGCCTAGGATCTGGACAACCACCTGTAACCATGTTTGTGTCCAAGGGCCATGCCACTTCTGGGGCCACCCAGATTTGAGGGACATGCACTGCTAACTGGAGCCATGACATCATAGGAGCCAAGCTGCCACTAGGACCATGTCTGGGGCAATGGCCCTGCTGCAGCCAGAGTCTGTCTTGATATCCATGGCTCATGTTGCCACCAAGGGCCATGTGGATGCCTGGGATATAGGCTGCCACCTAGGGTCATGATAATGTCCAAGGACTGTGCCATTGCTGGGGTCATAAAGATCTGAGCGGCCTGTACTGTCACTTGGGGCCATAGTAACATCTGGGCCTGGGCTGTTGCCCAGGGCCATGTCTGGGTCCATGGCTTGCCACATCCTCAGTCTATGTTGATGTCTATAGCTCCTGTACCACCAAAGACAGTGAGGATAGGGCTCCGCAGTTTGCCTTGTCCCCCACTGGTTGCAACACTAGGGAGAACTGGCCCTGCCCCTAACCAACTGCAGCACTTAGGAGAGTAGGCCCTGCACCTCATCTAAGCAAAACAGAAGAGGTGGTCCAGGTTGTGTGAGTGTGGGTGAGCTGTCCCCAAGGGCATGAGAGCAGAAGAACTGGCCCTGCCCCTTGCTGCCTGCTGCACTGGGTGAGCTAGCTGGGGCAGTGCTGGAGAGCTGGGCCTGGTGGTGATGATGAGGGAAAGCTGACAGGCTGGCTGACCCAGCTACCATCCAGGCCCAGAACCAGGGCTGTGAGTTGATCCACCCCAATATCCGCCTCATCTATGAACTGCTGGAGCCTGCAAAGTGGCCAGGCCTGCAAAGCCAAAGCCAAAGGATCTCCATGACACAGGCAACAGCAGAATATCCAAGAGGATACCCAGCGAGGGCCCAGCATCAGTAGTGTAGCAGAGGCCAGAGGACTCAAACCAGACCGATGACTCATTGCAACGAACATTTAGGGGTATAGATGAAGGACTGAAGGGTACACTGTGTGACTCACTGTGTCAAACTATGGCTTCCACCATGAGACTTTTCTTTTTTTCTTTTCTCCTTTGTTTTTCTTTTAAATTTTATTTGATTTTAATTTGTGGGAGGAGGTTGGAATGGCAGAGGGGGGTATGAAAGGACCAAGAAATGAACCAGGAACGGGATTCATGATGCCAATAAAAGACAACAAGAAGAAGTCATCTAGTCCTCTGTTGCCTTTTAAAACTTAACTCTTATTTTTCATTTTTTTCCCCATTTTTTAAAACTTTGTGTTTTGCAAAACACACCTGGAGAATTATAACTTGAAGAGATGAAATATTAATGATTTAAGAACAGGAATTATACTTATTTTTTTCTATTTCCTTGCCTCGAAGAGAAATATAAATTACCAGCAAACCACGTGGGTTTAGATAAACAGAGCGACAGGGTCTGAATTCGACAACACCTCCTGAGTCGTGCAATGCAAACGCCTCCAGCTCTGCTCCGAGTTGCATGAGAACCTCCAGGAAAATTACACCAATGAGAAAAATTTAATAAACTTTATGAGAATGACTCTTAATTAGTACATTAATTAATGCTAATGTGAATAGATTCTCCACAGTGATGGCAAACAGTTTGCCTACTCGAAGCAGATAAAATTCACCTCATTTAGAATGTTGGTTTTTGTGGGGGAATTCTTTATTTTCTCATAAAAAATTAAAATGATCTTTGATCTAGACTCTAAATTATCATGCAATCCAGTGAGTGAGCTATAATTAATAAGCTTATTATACTAAGAATTAAATTTATTTGGAAATGTTATATATAGAAGGAGAGGGAAGGAATAAACATGTTCCCACGCTGACCGAGCAGCTGTGGACAGTTGATGGACTCTGGGGAGAGGGGGTCAGTTTTCGTTAAGGGGGTGGCTACTGGTGGGCCAAGAGGCTCCAGTAGGTACTCCCACCCCCCATTCTTGAGTATATTCAAATTGGGTTCAATGGATTATTAAAATAAAAAAGACATGAAGTGGGGGAAGTAAAGAGATGTGGGGAGGAACAAGAGTAAATGTGACCGAAGCACATTATATAAAAATTTAAAATGATGAATAAAAATATTTTAAAGGATACACAAAAATTGTTAGGCAATAGATCACAGATAAATGATTGAGAGATGATAGAGAGACGCTGGCTAGCTGGATAGACAGGAATGCACCTGATGAAGGGATGCCTGGAATAGGCTGGTTTCTTCTTATGTCCTCTAACTCATACTAAATTTGGGGCCCATAAAAGGTGTGGGAGTCACTATTCTGAGGTTTAGGCATAGTAGGAAAATTATACTGTAAATAAATTTTTTTAAAAAATGGTGTTAGGAAGTCTCTTAAAATCCCCTATAAACAACCGAAGCTCCTCCTCCCACAGGAGCCTGCTTGACAAACAGAAACATGATTCTGGAGATCAGAGTACATCTTAGGCTAGGCTTCATCCCTGACCAGTGTGAATAATGATGGGGAGAGCCGGGGGGCAGGGGGATGACAGGAAGACCTTCCTGAGGCCGGCCACACCTATCACATATCAGCCGGAAGCAGCATTTTATCTCCTTCGTTGTCATAACAGCTCTGTGAATGCGCAGTTAGTATTGATCTCTGCACTCCAGATGCAGACAACGAACTCCACGTTTTCTGTGAAATGGTGCCGAGCCCTGTGTGACCCAGAGCCCTTTCTCAGCTGAGCCCTGGCCAGCACCCTTTGGGAGACTGCTGTGGAGTCACAGCTGAACCAGGTCAGATTCCCAACCTGCAGAAATTGCCAGGCAAACAAAGCATTTTGCTTTAATCCGCCAAGTATGTAGAGATGTTCCACATAGAACAAGATGACAAATGCATACAGAAAACCTCTCAGAAAGACAACTCTGCATAAGCCAAACCCAGTGAAAATGTGCATCGGATGTCAAATCAGCATAGCTGGAATTAGGGAGCCAGGAAGTTTGCTGGCATTAAGATCCACAAATGTGTTACAATTTGTCAAGGAAAGCGTGTTCCTTAGGCTTTCTACTAAAGTGGTAAAACATCATAACCAAAAGCAACTTGAGGAGGAATGGGTTTATTCCGATTTACACTTCCAGGTAACAGCCCATCACTGAGGGATTCCTGAGAAGGAACTCCAGCAAGCACTTAGAGACAGGAACTGATGCAGAAGCCATGGAGGAGTGTGACTTCCTGGCTTTCTCGCCATGACTTGCTCAGCTTGCTGTCTCATAGCCACCAGGACCACCAGCCCAGGGGTGGCACTGCCCACAGTGAGCTGCCCCCCCCCACATCAATGACTAATGAGAAACATGCCTTATAGATTTGCCTCCCGCCAGATTGTGTGAAGGCATTTTCTCAGTTGGGATTCCCTCCTCTCAGATGACTCTAGCTCATGTCAAGTTGACATAAACCGATCCACACAGCATGGTTAAATCACTTCACTATCTTCAGAGAGGGCCCGAGATCACGAAACCTAGTCTGAGTGTAAATCACCAGGATCATTTTGGAACATCTTAAAAGACTTTATAATAAACTTTCTCTTTAGTGCGGCAGTCACGCTCCACACCCCCTGCCAGACTTTCTTCTGAAGAAATAGTTGGTTATGCAGGGGGAAATATGACAAAGTGCTTCTCAGCAATTGCCATAATTGTACAGCTGAAAATTAAAAATTACCTAAATATCTAATAATATGTTACTTATTTCATAGGCCTGTATAACTCCACAGAGTTCTCTGGGTTCTTTAAAATGTTTAACACAGAAAAGATATCAAATGGCACAGGAAGACTGCCATCAGATTTACTTAGTCGTGAAGTACATTGTAGCGGAGTTATACAGTAAGCTTCAGTGCAAGCATGCTGCATGTTCAGTATGGAGTTATACAATAAGCTTCAGGGCAAGCATGCTTCATGTTCGGTATGGAGTTATACAGTAAGCTTCAGGACAAGCATGCTGCATGTTCGGTATGGAGCCCCGGCTCACTGTTGAAGAGCCTGAGATGCTCTTGCAGAGGACTGGACTTAGTCCCCAGAACCCATGGCGGGCAGCTCACAACTACACATAACTCCAGCTCTAGAAGGTCCTCCACCTCCTTCTGGCTACTTTGGGCAACTGCACTCATGAGCACAGACACACAGACATATACATTATTAAAAAGTAAAATCTAGACCTTATATATAAAGCAACCTGCATGTGTCTGCATGTGTAATATTGCACGATGGAATAGCTATACTGATTTATAGTAGGATTAAAGTTTTCTTAGCTGATAGATCACAACATTATAGATGAGCGTCACTTTTCTCTTTACCCTTTGCCATGTTATAATGGTTCTTGTAACTAGGAAAAATGATGTATTCATATTAATGGTGTAACATTTCTTCATGATGTCTGACAGATAATACGTTAGTGTGTGCTGATCTGTTTTTAGTTTCTTAGGAAGAAGACTAAGGCAGATTCATTAACTCGAGAGAACCAACAATGCTGCATTGTCTCCGATAAGTGATGGAGCTCATCTTTTCATTTGGCACTTGATAGTTAATTCATTTCGGCTTGCACTTTGCCACAGCAATCCATCAGTGGAGCACCATGGCTGCTAGAAGCAAAATGGTATCTTAACAAGGTGGGCTGTAGATAAGAGCTGCTGAGCTATTAGGCGTAAAGGGTGTAAGGTAATCAAACGCCATCCTCTCCTGGAGTATTGGATACACACAATGCTATCAGAAACCTCTAAAAGAAGAAAAACTCACAAAATGTGGAGGCAATTACTGCCCAAGAAGTATGGCCTGGAATCAATCACTGATTTATTCCCTGAAGTTTAAATGTCCCCCTGCACTTAAGCTAGAAAGTCAGCATACTAATCAACCATGCATCTATGTCTTGTGCCTCTACTGAGTCCTACTTTATTAGTAACAGTGTTCTCTGTCATCTTAACTTTTCAGTGAGAAGCTCATTGTCTCAATGCCTCAAATGCAGCAGCGGAGCATAAACACGGTCGGTCAAGGGTCACTCGCACACCCCACCCCTGCTTTACCCACACATATGGAGTGCCTAGACTGTGATTGGGCGCTAAGCTGGTGCCGAGTGCCCATGACGGTAATGGCTGATAGCTGCTAACTGACAAGTTGGGAGAGAGCACCACTTCAGGCTCTGCCTAAAACAGCTGCCCTATGCAAGGTGTGGGGAAATAATTGAAGGGACACTAGTCCACTAGAAGATGTAGCTCTGGCAGGCCTTGCCTTTCTCTCCGATTCCCTCTGCCTTGCCTAAAGCCATCAGATTATATCCCTAAAGCTACCACCAAGATCTATTCCCTTATTTGGCCACTTCTCCCTCCTGAGGCTGACTACCAAGGTCCAGCAATCCAGAAGCTCCCTTTGGATTCACCTAATTAACATGCCCAATTAAAATTAAACACCTCATCCTAACACAGGCTTTCCCCTTTTACTTTTTTTTTTTTTGACAGGGTTTTCTCTGTAGCTTTGGAGCCTGTCCTGGAACTAGCTCTTGTAGGCTCGAACTCACAGAGATCCACCTGCCTCTGCCTCCCAGGTGCTGGGATTAAAGGAGTGCACCACCACCGCCCGGCCTCACCCTTTACTTTTATAAACTGTCATTTGTCCCATCTTTTTCCAGAGACAAACCTTTGTTCCACTGGGACAAAAACATCCCCTGCCCCCTTCCCCTTCTCCCTCAGCCCCTATCTCCTTTACCACAGCTTCCTAGCTCATTCTAACACAGACCTCCCCCTTTTCATCAGAATGACACCTGCAAGGTCATTTTGTTGCTTTTTTTTTTTTTTTTTTTTTTTTTGGCCTGAGTCAGAAAGCAACCACTCAAACTTTTCTTCCCCACTTAATACAGGATCTTTCTGTGAAAACAAGTATTTGGGTGTGGTTTGTGCCTAATTCAGGGTCTGGGAGGTTGCCCCTGCTGGGCAGGAGTCCCCTTCAATAATAAGAAATGTTAGTGCTGAGAAACAGCTAGAACTGGGGCAATTGCAGACTCATCTATAAAATGTTGTGTATTTATGAGAGGCTGATGGAGAAAGCCCCAGAGGAGCAGTAGGGGGCTTTGGAGGGCATAGCCACACCCGCAACCCATCCAAGGAGAATCGGACTGAGATAAATGTCTGCACTCACACACTGTATTTCCACCCTGCATGCAGTGTAAGAACAACCTCTGTCCCTTCCCACAGCCCAGACAAGGAGTGACGCGTTTCTCTGGGCTGTGACTTATGTCTGCAGATCACATGGCACAGTGTCCTGGGATGTAGAGTGGAGTGGAAGATAAGAGGGCAGAGCCAGAGACACAGGAAGTTGTAGAGCAAGGCAACACCAGTCATTCAGCTGAAGGCGTCCTGCAGGTCCATGGTGTCCCCTGAGAGTGCCATGGCAAGCCTCGAGTTTCCAGAGGAGGGGAGCAGAGTGAAAGTCTAGGGGTAAGAGGAAGCAGTCAGTGGTCGCTTTCCATGCCGGTGACAGTGACCCTCCTGGGAGAGACATCATGATTTAAGACTGCTGCTAGACTCAAATTAAGCTCTTCAGCTCCATCAGTGGCTGGCTTTGAATAATTTCCCATCTCTCAGAGTTGGTCATCTCTGCAGTACCATGCTCGTGCTGAATGAGTCATAGTATATTGCAAGCTGGTGTTACTGTTAAGATCATTTGCTTAACATTCTGGAAACATCCCTGGACATTCTTCATATTTTAATGGACATTCAAATAAAAGCCCACCTCTCTTAGGTTATGGTGGTGCTGACTGAGCAACAGAATCTTGAACTTGTGGCTACCATAGCATATGTGTCAGAAATGAGGGTTGCCCTAAGTTAAGTCTATGGGATTCTGTCTTAGTGGGTTTAGGGTGAGCTACAAGGTTGGGAGCGGTACCTCTGTGCTAAGCATATGTCATGCCTGATTAGTTTCCTGGGTGAGAGGTTACAGCCCACAGCCATGGGATCTACATTCTTCTGTACTCTACCTACCACTTGTAGACCTAGGATTAAAGTGGAGTTGTCAACAGTTGAGTGATAAGGATAGCAAGCTATTTGGTGATGCCATTGACCTCTGCTGTGCAATTCTGAGGTGACACAGACCCATAGCATTTCAGCAAAGTAAAGGCTTTGGAGAAAGAGAAACAGGCTGGGCATCTTCTATGAAGTAGGATGCATATGGCCACCGAAGATCATCTTTGTAAAATGCTTCATGGGCCATCAAGTCTGGTGAGAAGAGGACTGCGTGTCATACCCCACAGGACAACACAGACACACTTACACTCAAAGAGTGGGGTTTCTGATATTGTCTACCATGCCATACCCATGGTCTAACTCTGGTCACAAATCATAGTGTGGTAGATAACTTGGATTCAAACATGGCTCTGCTATGTGACCATGAACATGTTATAGAAAATCTTTAATCCTCAGTTTCCTGTGCGTGAATTAACCATAACAATGGCCATCATTCCATAAAGTGATTAGAGGAGATTATTAGACTTTGGGACTGGAGAGTTGTTCAGAGAGTTAAGTGTTCATCACGCAAACATGAGGACCTGCATTTCCAAGTACACAGACACACACACACACAGACACAAACACACACAGAGACACACACAGATACATGCACACACACACACACACACACACACACACACATCTGGGCATGGAGGCACACACTTAATACTAGCACGGAGGAGGTAGGGACAGGCAGGTCCCTAAGACTCACTAGCCAGCCATCTAGCTGAGTTACTGAGCTCGAGGCTAATGAGAAATACTGCCTCACAAACAAGGCGGAAGGGACAGGATGACTATGAATTCCATTCTAGCACTTAGGAGGCAGGCTGATCTCTGTGAGTCTAAGGCCAGCCTTATCTACATCGTGAGTTTCAGTCTAGCCAAGGCTACATAGTGACCCTATCTCAAAAAATAAACAAAACGAAAACATAACTCAAGCCCCCAATAAACAATATATTAAAAAGATAGATCACATCCTGAGAAATGACAGAACCTGACCTCTGACCTCCATATACATGCATCTACAATTATTCATGCATCCCTTACACAAACCTGCATGTGCACGCACACACACACACACACACACACACACATTCTTTCTTTAGCACACATTACTAGGAATTGATATACATATTTTGGGGGCAGTTATAGGCAAGTCACCAATTTTGACCAATACTGGCCCTTCCTTTCAGACATGGAGTTGTGAGCAGTTTGAACAATGCAATATATGCATGGAGTCACCTGACCCAGGGACCGTCAATCATTTATCACAGCCTTCTTCTCTCACCTAAGCAAGCTGGTCTCTGGCTGCATTCCAGGCAGAGTTCTAAAGATGGCTCTGGAGAAGGTTTGGTATGTCTGCATTGGAGAACATCACACCTATATTCGCGCCCAGTCCTGTATCTCTTGGGGAAATATTTTATAAGCCCTTCTTGGGTACAGATGACAGAATAACAAGAATGCCCACTGGAAAGGCATTCATTCCGAGGAAGCTTAAACTATTTCTAGGTGAAGATAGAGTACAGACAGCTCAGACCCCATCAATGGGAACTCTGTGAAGAACGTGAGGGAGCGGGGCCACAGGCTCTGTTTGTGTCTTTTTCCTCTCTGTACTGTATAACCTACAAGATTTCATCACTGCGGGAAAAGCTTGCCTGTATACACTTTTGTACTTCTAAAAGAAGCTCATTGCAGCCTGGTGGGAATGGAAAGCTAAACTCAGAAGAGCCACACAGACAAACTGAGAACCTTTTGTAAAGGTTTAGTGGAGAGGCATAGGCAAAGTCACAGAAGCAGAATGATGGTGACAAAGGACAGGAGAGCAGGTGGCTGAGCTGCAAAGGTTCTTCTCTCAGGCAATAAGAGGAGCTGACTTTATCCCGCCGATGTAGGAGGGACAACCCACAGCTGGATCTCAGTCAGGATAAGAACAACCTTGATATCAGCTGCCCTACAGTGCCTCAGCCCCTCCCCTACACTCCCCACCCCCCCACCCCTGCCCTCTGCAGCCAGACTCAAGGCCCAGGTCTGGCTTCCAGAAGGACCTTCCACTCATTGGTCTTTGCCTCAGATTCCTCACCCCTCAGGCCCTGGCCACCAAGGACACTGAGTTCAGTCACAGAACTGGCTTTGACCCAGGTCTTGGCAACACAGCCTGAAGGAACAGATTCTCTAAGAAGGGTTCTGGCATGCAGTCTTGGGGGAAATCCAAGGCGTTTTCTTTGCTGCTGGGAGTTGCTTTATTTGTTTTTTTATCAGTTAAAATCTATATATGTTTATATACAGTTTTCATATTTGTATACATGTTTACATCATTGACTCCCCTTGTTCCTATGTTCACCCCACACTTTGCCCCATTCCATCTCAAATTCACTCTGTATCCCAGGCTGGCCTTGAATTTCCTTTGTAGCTGGAGAGGGAAGGAGGGAGGGAGGGAGGGAGGGAGGGAGGGAGAGAGAGAGGGAAAGGGAAAGGGAGAGGGAGAGGGGGAGAGGGAGAGAGGGAGAGGGAGACGGAGACTGAGAACCGAACAACTGATCTTAAGGTCCTTCCCATCATAGGCAAGTGCTCTACTACTGAGCTATATTCTTATGTCAACCACTGGAAGTTCAGGGTAACTTAAAGTAGTAAAACCAGCCTGGCTTGCAAAAGGGTTTCTACGTTTCCATCTCTGTGAATCAAATGATATGGATGAGAGGTGGCACTGTGCTGAGCACTGATCGCAAAGAGGGCCTTGTCCTCTATTCAATCTCATGAAGGTCCCATATAGGCCAGGAAAAGGTACCCATTTGATGCACATAGTTCTGCGAGCTCAGACAACTGAGCACACCCATGCGGCCACTGCTGCTCCCAAGGCAAGGGGTCTTTCTGTCCCTTGAAGTCTTTAATCATTTTCCAGACTTCCAACACTGGTGTGATTCTGCCTCTCTTGCTAGTTTTGCCTGTCCTCAGATTACAAAGAAGCGTTTTTTGAAAAAAGAGGATATATTACCTTTATCAATTTATGGGAATGGGGGGATATATTTGTTATATTTGTTACGGTGTTCATGCGGCACTCACAGGACCACCTGCAGGAATCAATTTTCTACTACCACATGAGATTGGGGGATTCACAAGCCGTCAGACTTGGCAGCAAACACCTTTAGGCACTGACACATGGTGGCCCAGAGTCTATCTGTCTTGTCTTTCAGATGAGCATGTCACAGCTGTCACTGTTCCTCCTGGCAGATTCTGTGATGGCATTTGCCTAAAGCAGGTGATCATTCCATCATCTCTCTTTAAGGTATTGTGAAAATTCCACCATTAGGAACATCTGAGCATTCTACCAACTCACTTCTACTAGGTTAGAATAAGGACTCTGATTATTAATAGTTAATAATAGTTAATTACCTATTAAACCCCAACTTTCTTCCTCAAATTGGTCCAGCATTGGTCTCTATGCCACATCAAGCTCATTTCCTTCCCTTCTTCAGGTTCAAAATTTCTGGATTTCTGGATATTGACAGCAGCTTCCCAACAGTCTTGAGGTTTTTTAAATGCTGTCTTTCTTCCATGCTCCATAGTGTGTTCCTTTCGGAACAGCAGATGCCAGTGCAGCTCTTTTATCTTTAGACATCACTTGATCTTCTGCCAGAGGCCTCAAGAAGTTTTTCCTCGGCTTTGAAATCGAGAAGTTTTCCTATGAAGTGTCTCAACCTTAATCATTTCCAGGGCCCAAGGAGTCTTTGTAAAGTACAAAACTGTCAAGTAACTTGTTTGTTGTTTTTTTCTGCATGTTTGTGAATGATTGCTTTAAAAGTCCTATATTAATTTTTTTCTTTCCTGGAGGTCCCAAAACATAAGTATTGTTTCTATTTGACCGATCTTTCCTTTTCTACTCTTATTTTTCTACTATTCAGCCCTGAGGTTCTGCCTTGTTTTTGTTTTCTTGTCTTTCTTCAATGATTCTAATCATTTTTTGAAGTCTAAATGTCATTTACTGTTAAAATCAGAAATGATTTTTCCTTTTCTTTTAAAAATATTTTAATTTTAATTTTATGTGTACGACATGTATGTATATGTACCATGGGGGTTCAGTATTACAGAGGCCAGAAGAGGGCATCACATTTCTTGGAACTGGAGTAACAGGTGGCTGTGAGTGGCCTGTGGGTGCTGGGAACTGAAGCAGGTCCTCCCGAAGAGCAGCCAGTGTTCTTAACCGCCCAGCCATCTCTCCAACCCTTATTTTTATTCCTTACCTGAATTCAAAGTACTCTCTTTTGTTTGTGTCTTGCTGGGCTTGTCATTGGTGCTCATTTCTGTCTTCGACTTTAGAATTTTTTT
The DNA here is from genome assembly GCF_903992535.2 of Arvicola amphibius. NCBI lineage: Eukaryota > Metazoa > Chordata > Mammalia > Rodentia > Cricetidae > Arvicola > Arvicola amphibius. Next base: position 147,317,769 of record NC_052048.2, read on the forward strand.
TTAAATCACATATAATTGGAGAATAATAATATCTTCTAGAGTACATTTTGATGGCGTGTAAATTTCAGACTGGAGAACTGAAGCATTTGCAGATCTTGGGCAATCAACCCTTGAGTCTTAGGATGCTCTGCTCCTAACAATGGCTGATGCTCAATTCTTGGGCCTTGAGGACCTAAACCTCAGATGTTTGGACTTGACAATTCCTGGAAGCCCTTCAGTGAGCACCATCTGCAGTCTGTCTTTGGCTGTTCGAAGCCACTTCCTTCCACAGGCTAAGTTGACTATTTCCTTCACCTGCTGATTCCCTCTGCCATCTCAGCTGCCTTTCTTCCCTTAGTCTGCCCTAGTTGCTCTCTGGAATTCTTCAGCTGCTGCTGCTCCCATCTCCTGTGCTAGAGTAACTCAGCATGCTTTACCTTGACAAAGTTCAGGCAAGGGAATACCACTCAAGATAAGCCTTTTACTGTGCCCAATGTTATAAGGCCACAGAGGCAACAGAGGGGGACCGGGTTCTCCCTACTGCTTTCTGAGTTATGTAGTTATAGTAGAAGGGTATAAAATGCAAATGCAGGGGCTGGAAGGCACCAGATAAAGCTCAACTTCCATGTCCTTCATTCAGAGGCTCTGCAGAAGTACTGATCACAAACTTTGCATTATGCCAACCGTAGACTTTATGCTGAAAGACAGGGGGAGGTGCCAAGGGATGACCAAGGTCATATAGGGTTTTCCACGGTGTATCTATGAGTGATGTCTTCCAAGGCCGATGACAGCTTTCTGAAGTGGTTATGTCTGGAGCAAGACCTTCAGCAGTGGGAAGCATGTTTATCTGTAGAACTCTTTGCAGCCAGACTGGAATGTTCCTCATGTAGTCATGGGGTTTTAAAACATCCAATCTGTCTTGGAGGAAGTCCAGCTATTGGCCAAAGGTTATGGCTGATGGTTCTTTACCCAATGATGCGAGGCATGGGAAAGAATCTTGCAACTGCCACTTACGAGGAGAGTAGTTGAGTCCAAATTGTTCAAAAGACTTTTTAAATGCATTAAGAAATTAACATGAAATTAAAATATCTTTAAAAAGATTAATTTTTCATTATGTGTGTGTGCACTGAAAGGGAGGCATAGGCAGTTGCAAACTGCATCATAAAGATGCTGGGGAGCACACTCAGAACAGCACAGGAACTAACCATTGACCCAGTCCTGGAAGACCTTCTGTGCCTGAACTAACCATACTAATCATTGCGGCAGTCCTAAAAGGCCCGGTGTGGTTTCCCCTTTCCATGGAAATGAGAGCACCCCATGTCTTCATCTCCCTTCTGTCCATGTTCTTTCCATACTCACAGTTAGTACTTCGAAGGCTGCCCTTTAGTTTGCAGACATCTGGGATGCTCTTCAGTATGCCAGACACTGGCATTTTAGACCAAGTTTTCTGGTGACGATTTTGATTTAGCTGTTAACCCAGGACTGTTTCTGAAGCATTGATCAAATAAAATACTTATTTTATATTTTAAAATTCAGCTATTGTTTATAGAATTTTTTAATGAGGAAATTTTTTTCACATTTACTTATTAGCTCATTCACTGCAGCTCATGCCTCCTGTTTGCTGCAGGGGTCTCCTTCCCTGACGTGGTGTCAGTTCCCTCTCACCTGAAGACTATGTGAGAACACATTTAATTCTTCAGCTGGCTGAAGAATCACAAAATCCCATGCCAGCTCAGACATCAGGCTGCCTATAAAGTTGAACTAGAATCCATAAAGTCCACTAAGTTGTAGATTAACCCACTTTTGTTGTATCTGTCCCTTTATTCCATCCATAAAAAAATGATCTAGTTAGGATTCATGGGCTCTCCTTCAGGGCTACTTTGTTAATTCCACACTGGATTCTGCAGTACAATCTCAACTCAGCCGGGCTTAGGAATGTGGGCTGCTGATGGTTCCCAGCAGGCTCCCTCTCTGAAAGCTGCTCTAAATGCAGTCTTCACAATTACAGCCAGGCCTTTTTCTAGGGCGTCTCATAACCAGTGACACCTATTCCTCTACATTAAGTTCTATACGATTCTAGCACAATTCTGTATCTCCCGGGGAATCTTATGAGGCCTTCTTATACCTGTACCGTAGCTCAGAATCGGCTTATACCCTTCCGTCCTCACAGCCCGCTGCATGGAAAAGATTGTCTGTGGGTGATTTAATGCTATGAGTTGTCTGAAGATACATACTGGGTTACCTACTAGTGGGCTGGGTATTGGGTATATATTATTAATGGCAGGCAGAGTATACTGAGCCTTGATCCGCAGGAGCCACAAAATATTAAGACTGTCTTCTAGTGAAATAGGGTAAAGCTCCAGAGAATAGGAATGCCCTGGCTGGAGCAATGTGCTGCTTTCTATCGCTGAAGAAGTATGTAGGTTATATTAGTGTAGGAATAAATCTTATAGAATGTATTGTGTGCGTGTGTGTGTGTATGTGTGTGTGTGTGTGTGTGTGTGTGTGTGTGTGTGTCCAGGGAGTCCAACAATAACTGTCTATCAATGGGAGGCCCAAGAATCCAGTACTTGCTCAGTCCACAGACTGGATGTTTCAACAGTATATGCTGGAATCCTGAAGATGTAAGTTCTAACGCCAATGAAGGAATAGACTTGCTCGTGACATTGAGAGCAAGCAGGCAAAGACATGTCCTTCCATGTCCTTCCTGCCAGCAGAAAGTGAGGCCCAGACTGAAGATGGAACTTCCCACCCAAAAGGATCTGAATTAAAGGTATATTTTCCCACCTCAAAATATACACATTAACAATTAAGAAAAAAATCCTGACAGGTCTGTCCAGATTCTCGGGTTTTGGTTAATTCTAGATGTACTTGAGTTGACAACCAAGAATAGTCATCACAAGTCTATGCATGTCAACTTGACACACAGTCATATGCTTAAGTCAAACTTGCTATCCAATTGGAAACAATAACTAGGACATAACTATACCTACAGGGATGTAACTCTCACACATACAATAGCACACACATTATGTATTAAACCAAATAATAATTATGTCCAACATGATATAACTATCCATCATACAACTGCAAGCACATTGTAAATTTTATGATAGGTGACAATGTCCCTTGATATATTCTTTTAGTATCTCAAACTTAAATATGGTAATTCTGAAAGTCTCTTAAATGATGTTAAATTATATGATAAAGAAACCAAAGGAAAAAAGAAGTCTGTGTACACATTCTTGACAAAATATGGCAGAAACATTCATGTCAGTTTTAATCCTCATTTCTTAAACTGGTCACGTGGCCTTTGCTAGTATTTATAACTAGCTTCTTTTACTGCCCTCCACTTTCTTCCACTCTCAGCAAGCACCTCAACAAGTCTTGGCTCTTTTCCTAGAGGAGCGACCCATGCTTTCATTCCTGAAGGGTCTGTGCCCTTTGTAACCTTGCCTGAATTCGGTCATTATAGTTTCCCATTGACTTTGATTATAGGACATGGTAGCACCAAGAGATGCCCTAAAGGATCTCCTGCACTCCAGACATAATCTTTGTTACTTCCATTGTGGAGAACCAGTCCAGTTTCCCCAGGGTAGTCTGGATCCATCACCTCTCCTAACACTGTTATTCCTCTCTGAGTCTGTTGGCTTTAGGGGATCAGAAGCTCAAGTGACCAGGAGAAAGACTGAGCTTCCACTTCAATGGAATGTTTGTGGTGTCTTCTGACTGGAGACCTCCCTACTCTGGAACCAAAACTTTTAGGCCAGCAGAACTAAAGGTGTGGGAACAGAGAGAAAATAATTTTCTAGTGTGTCAGTAGGTGACAGTAAGTGGAACTAGTGCCTTTTCTATCCCTTGATTCCTGAACCCGTGAATCCTGAATATGGGAGAAACCATACCATGCATTGGACACTGGTCCAAAGCATATACCACCTTCTGGAGAATGCTGCCCAAGCCCTCCAGGCTACTATCAACTAATTGGCATTATAACTGTCTGCAAAAGGCCATTACAACTTTCTATCAAGCCAGTTGCTTCAGGATGGCTGGGAACTTTGATCCTTTGATTGTGGGCCTGCTGTTACACTTCTCTGGCTGTGAAGTGAGTTTTGTGGTCAGAAGCAATACTGTGTGGAATACCATGACAGTGGATAAGGCATTCTGTAAGTCCACTGATGGTGTTATTGACTTGTAGAAAAGGCAAATCCATAGCCGGAGTAAGTATTTACTCCACTAAGGACAAAGGTTGTTCCTTCCAAGGAGAAAGTGATACAATGTAGTCACCCTGCCACCAAGTTGCTAACTGGTCACCCTGAGGAACTGTACCATATCTAAGGATCAGTGTTGGCCCCTGCTCTTGGCAGGTCTGGCACTCAGCAGCAGTTACAGCCTAGTCAGCCTTGGTGAATGGAAGCCCATGTTTTTAAGCCCATGCATAAACCCCATCTCTGCCACCATGGTGTCTTTGTTAATGGGCCCACAATGGCAGGGATGGTTGGGGAAAGAGGCCGAGTGTCCACAGAATAGTTCCTCCTATCTACGTGATTACTGAATGCCTCCTCAGCTGAAGTCATTTTTGGGGGGGGTGACCATTTACATGGGACACTAGCATCTTCACATCTTTGCCTATTTCAGAGATTTAATCCACATACTTCTTCCCCAGATATCTTTATCACCAACTTTCCAACCTTGCTCTTTCCAAGTCCCTGATCATCTAGCCAATCCCCCAGCTTCAGCTCATGAATCAGTGAGAAATCACACACCTGGCCATTTCTCCTTCCAAACAAAATGTATGCACATGCGTACTGTCCAAAGTTCTGACTGCTGTGAAGATTCCCCTTTGCCTGTATCCTTCAGGGTTGTACCAGAAAGGGGTTGTGATGCTGCAGCTGTCCATTTCTGGATTGTCCCTGCATGAATTACAGAACGATCAGTAAACCAGGTCCTAGTCTTCTGTTCCTCTGTCAACCAATCTTTGGGTATACCCTTGAGGATATAGGTGCATGTTTGGCAGCAGAAAGCATTATAATGGAAATAGAATCCATAGAGAGCTGCACAACTCCTGTAACTTGCTTATGCCTTCAGAACCTTCTTAGACCTAAACACATTTCTATGTGCTAATGGATTGCTACTCAGTGGGTCAGATAGCACCGAGCTCTCCTAGGGAAGCTCAGGTGATTTGTATCATGCAACTTGTGCCAGTAACATGTGTCATGGTAACTTGTATCAAATGTTCATTTTCCACTAAGGCCCAGGGGCAGCCCAAGAGCTGTCTTTCAAAAGGAGAATGGTTGTCTGCAGATGATATCTTGCTCTAAATTCTCAAAGATCTCTTCTGTAATTCACATGTAGGGGCACCTGCCAGAGGCTCTTCCTAGCATCCCTATCTGTCACTGACACCTCAGACACAATTGAATCTGCTGGCTCATTGTTCCCAAGTGGTAGAGCAGCCTGCACAGCAGCCTGGACCTGTTGAAAAACCTTCTCTTGTTCTAGGCCCCACACAAATGTGGCAGCTTTCTGAGTCACTTGGTGTCTGCGTCTGAGTAACACACCCAAGTAAGGAATGTACTATCTCCAAAATCCAAATAGGCACAATAAATGTTGTGCTTCTTTCTCAGTAGTGGGAGGGCCCAGGTGCAACTTCTTTTCACCTTCGAATGAGTATCTCTTCATGACCCATACCACTGGACTTTCAAGAATTTCACACAGGTAGAAGGTCCATGAATTATGGTTGGGTTAATTCCCCATCATCTGAAGTACATATGTGCAGGCTACCTCTTGCTCAGTTGGTCCAATCGGCATTGTGTTGTCAACACACTGCACCAGTGTGATACTTTGTGGAAGAGACAGATGATCAAGATGCCTTTGAACTAAGTTATGACACAGGGCTGGGGAGTTAATGTATCCTTGAGGCAAAACTGCAAAGGTCTACTGCTGACCTTGCCAACTGAAAGCAAATTGCTTCTGATGCTCCTTATGGATACGTACCAAGAGAAGGGCATTCACTTGCTCGATCAATAGCTGCGTGCCATGTACCAGGAGATGTGTTAATCTGCTCAAGTAAGGATTTCACATCTGGCACAGCAGCTGCAGTTGCAATCACTACTTGCCTGAGTTTTTGACAGTCAACTGTTCTTCTCCATGATCCACCTGTCTTCTGCACTGGCCAGGTAGGAGAGTTCAAGGGAGATGTGGTGAGACCCACCACCCCTGTATCTTTCCAGTCTTTGATGGTAGCACTAATTGCTACAGTTCCTCCAGGGTTATTATGGTGGTTTTTATTCATGATTTTCCTTGATAGAGGCAACTCTAGAGGCTTCCATTTGGCCATTCTAACCATAATACTCACTCCACAGGTCAGTATATCTATATGTATCCCAAATTACACATTGTTGGGACTAGGGAAAGAACTATAGGATGATTTTGGAGAGCCACTGGGTCCACTATGAGTCAGACTTCAGTCAAAACTCTGTCAATCACCTGACCTGCATAAACCCCTACTTTAAGTGGAATGCCACAATATTTTTTGAATCTTCCAGAATTAGCATCAATTCAGAACCAGTATCCAGGTCTGTTGAGACCCTGGAGAGTTTGATTCTTTTTTCCTTTCTCCCTTGTAAAAGGCTGTAGGTCCCTCTGGGGAAGGACTGGCAAAACAGTAACAGTGAAACTCTTAGGTGTTTCATAAAGGTCCTTCCTCAGGGGAATCTGGCTATCCCTTAATTTAGGTGTTTCTGGATCTCCAAACTGCCTCAAGTCTGGAATTTGGTTCATATAGGCTAAGATTCACTTTTGCCACAAATCAATGTAGCATTTCTTTCATTTGTTTGAGAATTTTTCAGTTTATACAGATAAAACAAAAACACAGTAGGCTTCTTATCTATTTCATGCCTGGAAACACCATGGTGGATTATCTGGTACCAAAGGTCCATGTGAGTCATGCCACTATAAAATTCTCTTTGCCTGGACTGACCATTGCAGGTCAGACAATTATGGACATTCCTTTATTTATGCTTCCCATTATAATAACTACAATCACCTTGACCTCAGCCATTCTATGCTGCTACCTGGTGCCTGATACTTGGGTACCCAACCAAACCCATTGAATTAATTTATACAAATGGCCAGCAGAATCTTCATTCAACCCTAAGATCTAGTACAAGGAAAAGGGCGACAATAAAACTCTTCAAATATGCTGGGGCTCCCCTCCCGGTATTTTTCATCTTATAGAATTAACAAAGAGCATGTCTTCTAGGTCTCCTCTTTGTGGGGGATTAGGTTTTATACAGGGTACCCACTCTAGCATTGCAATTTCCCTGCATCTTAAAATCCCTTCATCAACTCTAAGCCAAGGGGTATCAGACATTCTCAACTCCTTTCCAATAGGCTGTCTTTGACAAATACTTCAGCATTCAAACTTTTGAAACCTTTTTATTTTAAACTGTGCAGACTTCCATACTAAATATAGTGTCTCCACTCAGTGGGCCCATATGGATAAACTCAACCTGATCTGACCATGTGTTCCTTCCACCATTATCCCACACCCTTAAAACCCATTCCCACATACATTCCCAGATGGCTGAAGGAACTAGCAAGCTCATCTCTTTGGTAGTGTAGCTCACCTCCTTGAGCACTGTACTTTGTATCTCCCTCCAGGAGTCTGCTTGGCCTTAAGTCTGGTTATAAGTCTAGAGAAAACTATTGCAGAGCCTGAGGGCCACCAGTGTTGACTTGCCTGACATCTCCTTCGGAGAAATTCAAGGCTAGTTTAGTAGGCAATGAAGGATACATTTCCTAGGTCAAAGGTGGAAAAGGCAAGATTTCAGAGACTGGGATTGGAAGTACATTTTCTGCTGAAGGTGAGGAGATTACTTCCTCAGGTGAGATAAACCATTGAGAATTGGAGGGTTCAAAGTTCAAAGCTTCAGTGGGGTCCTCCCACACACCTCCATCCCAAGTTATAGGATTTCATATGTGTGTGCATGCGTGTGTGTGTGTATGTGTGTGTGTGTGTATGTGTGTACACAAAGGAAATTTATTAGAATAACGTATAAGCAGTGGTCCAGCTAGTACAGCAATGGCTGTCTATCAATGGAAGTTTCAAGAATCCAGGAGTTGTTCAATCCACAAGACTGGATATCTTAGCTGGTCTTTAGTAGTCACCAGAATCCCAAAGAACTAGGCTCTAATGCCAGTGGAGGAATGGGCTTCACGATGAGACTGAGAAAAGAAGCAAAGAGAGCAAACTTCCTCCATTCGTATTTTTATATAGGTTTCCAATGGTGTGGTCCAAATTAAAGATAGATCTTCTTACCTTAAAAGATGTGGATTAAATGTGGGTCTTTAGAGTTCAAATGATTTAATTAAAAAAGAACCCCTCTCAGGTGCACCCAGCCTTCCAGACATAGTCAAGTTGACAATTAAGAATTGCCATCAAGGGGGTCGGGACAATAATTAGACACATGGAATAATACAAGGGAGAAAAGCCATTAGTCAACTTTTAACAGCAATGTGGAAACCAAAGGGATTGCATCAGTTTATAAAAACAACTTTCATCTTCTACAGCCCCAGAGTAGAAAAAAAAATATATGTCCACATAGTTCCAAGGTTACTTACAAAGCAAGTTAAGTCAAGTAACATTCCAACAAGAATCAAGTTCTCAACCCCAGCAGCGCCACAGTCAAAGCCTTGGTTGAAAAGAACAGAACCCTATAATTGGACTAAGAAATTTTGGAAATACATAATGAAAAGCCTTGACTCCCAAACCTCTGGTCATAGGGGACAAATTCTTCCAGTTAAGACTAGCACTCCCCATTTGCTTAAGATGATGCAGAAGACACTGCCTGGCAAAATATGTCTTCTGTCTCCACCGCCGGCAGCACCACCATACAGGTTTACATCCACTTCTCCCAGTCACTAGACCAAAATCAAGAGATAAGGCAAGAGCCTGGGTGGAAATATTCTGGGCCTATCAATATGGTATCAAAAGAGACAGTATCAAAAGATCTGCAGGATGGAGTCCAGAGGTTCTCAGCGTGCCAATAAGCACACTACCTCACTCACGAATCAACACAAAGTCTCAGGAACCCCTTCTCTCCTCTTAAGAGGAGACCACTCACTCCTCTTTGGAGAGATTTATTCAAGTTAAAATACTTCTGAAGTGAACTAAATATTTTTTATTCATGACTCACATTAAATACATATGAGTGCCTACTATATAGTACATTAATATATATTAATCTCATTTAATACTTAGGCCATGCTTGAGATGTAGTTATAGGAAGGATGGAGAGGCTATTTAATTCCCATTACTGCCAAAGCAAAGGAAGATAGAATACATCCTACATCCTGTGACTAAGGTCATAAGGCCAAAGACCTGAAATATCTCGTTTACATAAAAATACCCCATGGCAAAAGTCTTCCATTTAGCGTTCACAACAAATAGTGGAGCCCATTCAGTCAATCACACTGAGAAACTAACCATTATATGTCACCTGTGGGCTCTTCAATGTGTTGTTTTATCTAAGTTACTTCTAATAAAGATTAAGATGATGCTCAGAAGAAAGACGGCACCTTGCAGTCGTCAGCCCACCTTGCTCCTTGGATTGTCCAGGCACGGGAATGGGGATGCTGGGGTGAGCTGAGAATTCTGCTCCAGCCCTTCTGCCCTGTGTGCCAGAGCAGTTGAGTTCTAGCACAGTGAGAGAAGACTTGCTGGGAGATCAGCCTTTGTTCATCTCCTGCTGGTGGAAGCCTCCACGGAAGGCCAGTGTTCCATCGCAGGAAAACTGGCAGTGAGAAAGCAGGACTCAAAGATCTCTTCCTTTCTCCCAAACCCAGCCCTGTTTCTAGGCCTCCATCTCTCCTTCCCTCTCTCTCTTTCCTCTGTCTGGCCTCACCAGAGTCTCTCCTCCGATTTCTGTTAATCCTGATTTGATAGACTCAAGCTTTGTCTTGAAATCTCTTCCATGGAGTTGTTCCTGGTCCTTGCCAGTGTCGGATGCTTTGTTCTCTGTGCATAGAAGGGTCAACTCTCTGAATTTTGGTGAGTTGTAATTTAAGGAGTTTTTTAAGACAGTGAGCTCCCAGAGTCTCTATGACCTACCTGGTTCTAGGTATGGAGTGGGCATAGTCAAGTGACAAACAGATGTTTGTTAGACATGGTCTTGTCACCTGCCTCCTTCCTCCTACAAGTATCTACTACCTGATCCTCCCACTGCTGGCTAAAAAGCGAAGCTCAGAGATTGTCCCTCTGCCTTCCATTAGGGAGCCAAGGCTGAGATTTTTCAAAATCTCAGAGTAAAAGACTACCTACTTCCAGCTCCCACATCTGTGCCTTCTTTGCCTCCTCCCTCAGACACATAAGTAGGAGCCTGTAAAATGCCAATAAATCTCTCTAGCCTAACAAATTGACCATGGCAAAGTTGGCAAAGTACATAAAGAAATACAGAGAAGCTAGATTTCTGACAGCCCCGATAAGCCCATGATCAATCCGGCATCCACCAAACAGGAGGAATTATCATTACCATCACCAACAGAGGAAGGGAATGGCACATTCTAAGTAATAACCATGAGTGGCAAAGCATTTGCTTTGCTCACCAGTACAACTGCTCTAGCTTTCCTTTTGTTGCTGTGATGAAGCACTGGCCAAAGCCAACTTGAAGCGTCTTAGTTAGGGTCACTATTGCTGTTATGAAACACTTTGACCAAAAGCAACTTGGAGAGGAAAGGGTTTATTTGGTCTATACTTCCACATAGCAGCCCACCACTAAAGGAATCCAGGACAGGAACTCAAACATGGCAGGAGTCTGGAGACAGCAGCTGATGGAGAGACTATGGAAGGACGCTGCTGCTGTCTTGTTCTTCATGACTTGTTCAGCCTGCTTTCTTATTGAACCCAGGACCACCAGCCCAGTAATGACCCCACTCACAGTGGGCTGGGCCCTCCCACATCAAGCACTAATTAAGAAAATTCTCTACAGCTGGATCTTACAGAGACATTTTCTTAATCGAGGTTCACTCCTCTCTGATGACTCTAATTTGTGTCAAGTTGACAAAACTAGCCAGCACATGGAAAAAAGACCTTATTTGGTTTAGGATTACAACCCATTGTTAATGGAATCTGAGGCAGGAACTGAAGCAGAGACTATGGAAGAATGCTCCTGACTGACTTGCTCCCATGGCTTGCTCAGCCTGCTTTCACATGCAGCCCAGGACCACCTTAGCTGCTCTCCATGACTCCTTCATGCTTTCAGAATCAGCACGTATGACCAAATCTAGCTAGAGCTCAGACCCTCTGGACCACAGCTTCGATGAGCTGACTCAGAGAAAATACTTTCTAGAAGAATTTACTTCATGATGCTGGTCTTATCTTAACCATAGCTTATTTTTCAGGCCCAGCTAATCCGTGCTGATTGTCATAGTAAAGCAAAGGTTTTCACTTCAGTGGCGCTGGTCTCTTGTTAATCGTGGTTGACTCTTTGGTACCCGGTAACCAGAAACCACAAATGAATTCAAAATGTCATGCCAGTGGGCCTAAGAGAGTCTTTGCTTCCCTCTGAACGTTTACAAGCCAGGCCTCTATGTCCAGTGCTCTCAGAATTATTTTCCAAGTTCCCTCAATAGCCCATTACACTCCGAACACTCAATGGCTTTTCCTGCCTAAAGTTCCAAACACTGCCACAATCCTTCCCCCAAAACAAGAGGGTCAGGTTCTTCACGGCAAAATCACATCCTCCAGTATCAGTTTCCATCCTAGTTTGCTTTCTGTTTGCTGTGATAAAATGCTGACCAAATCCGGCCTGAAAAGGAACGCGTTTCTTTGGCTTACAGGTTATAGTCAATCATCTAGGGAAGCCAAAGCAAGAACTAAAGCAGAGACCTGGAGGAATAGTGCCTACTGACTTTCTCAACCACTTCTCCTATACAGTACAGGGCCTTCTGTCTAGGGATGGAACCATCCACAGAGGGCTGAGCCTTCCCACATCAATTTGCAATCAATAAAATATTCCTAAAGACATTCCCACAGGCCAATCTGATGGAGGCAATCCCTTAATTAAAGTTTTCTCTTCCAAGGTGACTCTGGGTTATGTCAAGTTGACAATCAAAATTAGCCTATGTAGCAAGCAGCTGGTTTGTCTGAGTCTCATGCACTCCACCTCACAGAGGTCCAGAAGGGTAGGCTATGGCGAAGGTATAGCATTGGCAGAAATCCCTAAAAACCTGGAAAACCTCAACAGTACAGCCAGCTCAGTATACTTGGTAGATTCCACACCATCAAAAGACTGTGTAAAAAAACAAAAAAGTAGATAGAAATTGAAACAAAACTCCACGTTGTCCTGTGGATTTTACATATGTGGCACACAGATACACACACACACACACACACACACACACACACACACACAAAGAAGCAAAGACAGTGGGGGTCAGGTCAGACGTGCTGGAGTAACAATGAAAGTCTTTCCAATTGCTTCATCATCCTGGGTTTTCCAGCTCACTGTGATCATGTGCCATTGACTATAAACTCATCACCCACCAAGACCCACCCAGCTATAAGACAACTACTCAGCAAGGCCCAGTCATCAGCTGTAAGCCTACTGCTCAACAAGGCCCAGCCGGCATCTGTATGCCCATCCATTGCCGAGCAAGACCCTGCTAGCAGCTAGGGCTTGACCTGATAGTGCACTTGAAGTTTTCTAGCTTACAAACTGAAACAGACTTGCTATAAAACTTCAAGCTGTGGGAAGAAGCACTCAGGGTGTCTGGTGGGGGAGTGAAATGAAAACTCACAAATGTCTGTAGCATGGATCTCAGCAGCCTCACCAACCCCATCAATCCAGGCCTTGCTGAGCAGCCTCGTGGGTAATCACTGTTCCTTTAGCTGATTCTCCAGGGAAGGTTCCGGAAAGCAGTTCCATGGAACAATATCCAATTAAGCTGAACCCCCCTCTTGAGATAGAAAATCACTCTTCTAACTTTGGGGAAAGATCCAGTTTCCATAGCAGAGAGAATATTGCGCTATTCTCTTCGAGAGCACTCGGGGTTTTGCAAACTTGCTTTTTCATGTCTGTTCTTTCATCACACCCCACAACCTAGTGCAGCATCAAGAGGAGATTTTTATAAACTTGGGAGAAAAGGCAAAAGTTTGTTTGACAGCCAGGAGCTCTGTGTGTTCAGCCAGGGTCACCAGCAAGTCTCCACCAGAGATGGGAGATGTGAGTTTAAGCCAGCAGGTCATTGGGCTACAGATTTAATTACACTTCCACACCTTCTCCTGCGGCTGGCCATGGAGGCCGGCCCTAAGTTCAGCAGTCAGCACCTCCTCTGCTGGTATGAGCAAGTTTCAGCTGCTACCCATGCTTAGGCTATGTCCCCAGCTGTCCTGTGTCCCTTGTGCTCCTCCACATCCCGATCTTCTCAAGTGACTCCAGCCCAAGGTTCTCTCGGGGCTTGCCTACCCTCTTCCTTGAGGGATCCTCATCTCAGAGCCACTGGGGTCACCCAGCCTGGACTTAGCTCTCAAGTCACTCCATGTCTTTTCAGAAACCTTGTACAAGCTGTGCAATGCCTTGCTGAACTTAAAGTCCCGTGATCCCAAGACCGCGGGACCAGGGCATCCTCTATATCTCAGACCTAAACTACAAAAAGCAGCTTGGAAAGTTGTTCAATGAGCTGCTTAATTATGTGTGATAAATGGTATGTCCTTTCTTTCTTTCATGTGTAAGTGTGTGTGTGTGTGTGTGTGTGAGAGAGAGAGAGAGAGAGAGAGAGACAGAGAGAGAGATAGAGACACAGAGAGAGAGAGAGCGAGAGAGAGAGAGCGAGAGAGAGTTTCTCAAGTGTAGAGGCCTGAATTTGATGTTAGGAATCACCCTTAAACACTCCTCCAACTAATTTGGGGGGTAGAGTCTCTAAATCAAACTCAGAGCTCACTGAGAGAGCTGATCATGAAAACCAGCAAGCTCTGGGAATCCTCTGTCTACCTTACAACCTTGACTGGCATTTCCATGGGTCTTGGAAAGCTGAGCTTTGGTCCTCACGTGTTTAGCGAGTGCTTTGAGCACAGAGTCATCTCCCCAGCGCAAGTATGTCTCGTAAGCCTATGATGGGGCAGCTGAGTGAAGCTTTAGGACAGTCTTGCTCGGAGGCTGAAATGGGGCCCCAGACCCTTCATCTCCTATACTGCAAAGCCAGTCTCCGCTGTGAAGTGGTATAGTTAAAAGGCCACCTAGGCTCCTAGGACATAGCTCCTCTGAGAGGCCACCCAAGCCAGGCTCATGCTTGGTGAGTAATCCCAAATCATTGGTTCACTGAGCCAAACACAGGTGATATCACTTCTTTAATCTGTCACCTGTGTCATCTGCGGTGAGTACATTTGCTCATGTCAGTGAGAAAGACACACGACATTACAGCCTTACCTTCTCAGACAATGCAAATGACACTTTTTTTTCTTATTTTAGACAGGGTCTCACTTTGTAGCCTATGTGGCCTAGAAATCTCAATCCTCCCACCTCAGCTCTAGAGCGTTGGGATTACAAACACACATTACCTCTTTTGCTTTACGGAAATGTCATGGCTAATGTTGTTTTGGTGACGCTGTGAGGCAGACAGTTACCTATACATATTTGGAATAAGGAAAGAGAGGTGCCCAGGGTTAGCAAAGAGATTATCCTTGGGAACAACTATGAGAAATTAGAGCCCCCATAATACTGAGTGGAGATTTCCTATTAATTGTGATGTCCTCTCTTGGAAGGGGGCTCTTCAGACTTGGGAAGTGAAGGAACCTCCCCATGGTTATATAAGTAGTAACAACAGCCCGAGAGAGAGAGAGAGAGAGAGAGAGAGAGAGAGAGAGAGAGAGAGAGAGAGAGAGAGAGAGAGAGAGGAGGCTCGCTGACTTGTAGAGTTGCCCCAAGCTGTGCAGGAAGCTCCTAGGACATAACTCCTCTGAGAGGCCACCCAAGCCAGGCTCATGCTTGGTGAGTAATCCCAAATCATTGGTTCACTGAGCCAAACACAGGTGATATCACTTCTTTAATCTGTCACCTGCGTCATCTGGGGTGACATTTTGCTCATGTCAGTGAGAAAGACACACGAACAAGGCAGCATCACGCTCTCCCATACAGCAGCCCAAGGTCCCAATAAGCAGACCTGGTGCTGTGGGCCCTGAGGTCACTGGCAAGGGACCTCCAGGGCTGCGGCAAGTGGGAGACATGGGCTGGCGTGGCAGTACCGTGAAGTTTCTCCTACCTGCTCTCTCTGTCTCCTTTCCCTCCATTCTGGTGTGGGCTGACGGGAGGTAAGTCAGCAAACCCTGACTGCCCTCAGATTGCCCTGGCGTCATGGATCATCTGCTCCAGAATTCATATAGAAAGATGAGGCAGCTAGTAGAAGGAGCTTAAGTGACTCGCCCAGCATCACCCAGGCCTCAGTGGTGGACTCCCCACAGCCCATCCCGTCAGGCACTGACACAAAAACTCTGTATTTACCCTGGTGACGTGGGGCAGGATATGTGCACTGCTATTATATCTGTATCTACACAGAAAAAAAAAAACCAACCATTCATGCTAGATAGCAAAGGGAGGAGGAGGGAGGGAGAGAGGGAGTGGAGATGGAGGGGGAAGGGAGAGGAAAGAGTGTTATAAAAGGACAGAGGGGGAGAGATGGCTCAGTGGTTAAGAGCATTGCCTGCTCTTTCTAAAGGTCCTGAGTTCAATTCCCGGCAACCACATGGTGGCTCACAACCATCTGTAATGGGGTCTGGTGCCCTCTTCTGGCCTGCAGACATACACACAGACAGGATATTGTATACATAATAAATAAATAAATATTTTTTTTTAAAAAAGGACAGAGGGCTTGCTAACACCTGGGCCCACGTAATGATTGCACGCTCTTTGTTGACATTTGCCCCAAGGACATGGAATCATGTGGGAGGTTTTAGTTGATGCTATTCTCCTCTGTCATTGTTCCTCTCCTTGTGGCTGGTATGTTTGCCATCTCGTCACCTATGCCACTGCAGGTCAGACACTTATCTTTGTGAGTTTGGGAGACTTGGCTATGAAGTTAAAGCTTCCTGAAGCAGTTCACTTCCTTGGTAATTTTTCCTCACACCAAGCAGAAGCCGTCAGAATGGAGGGCTGCAGGTTCATGGGGGCTAGGGTGTGTTACAGTGGATTTCCACCCTGGAACCTGAAAGGCTTATGTGGAATGTTCGTGTGCTAGAAAGCCAAGAGATGGATCTCATTTAGTTCCCCAAGCACAGTACACGTGCCCTGACCCAGGAACCTCCGTGATAGCTACATATACCTGATGTTTGCATTTTTATAGGAACTGTGTTCAAATTCTCTGTAATACAATTAATTAGAAGCGCACATGACTTGTTTGATAGACTTTTGTTATAGTTAATACTCAGTCTTGCCTATGAAACCTTCACAGATGAAGTTTAGATACAGTGATGACCAGAAATAAATCCTATATGATAGAGAGTGTACTGGTTGGTTTTAACTGTCAACACAACCTCAAGTAACCTGGAACGTAGCCTTAATGAAGAACTATCTACATCAGGTTGGCCTCTGGGCATGGCTGGAGGGCAGGCAACTTGACAGATGATGTAGAAAGACTCAGCCCACTGTAGACGGCACCATTCCCTAGGCAACGGATGCTGAACAGTAGAAGAGAGGAGAAAGCCATCTGGGAGCAAACAAGCAAGGATGTATTTATCACTCTTGACTACACATGTGTTGTGAATAGCTTCTTTAATGCCTGTCTTGACTTCCCTAAAATGATATACTGTAACTTGGAATCATAATCCAAATCAGCTCTTTTCTTCCTTAAGTTGCCTCTTTGTTAGCATTCTTTCACAACACAGACTTGAAGCTGGAAGAGAGAGCAAAGTGATGCCTCCTTGATGCTTCCTTCTAGCCTAGGCGCCAGCACATCCCCACTTCCCCCTGCCTTGGGCTTGATGGGCAAGCATCTTCCTGGACAGGCTAATGTGTCATCCCATGAAGTGCTACAATGTGGTGTGGAAGTTGGTGAAGGGCCTACTTGCGATTCTGTTTGAGCTAGGTAAGTGGAGACCCTCAGGAAGGCCAGATAGTCTGTCACCCGCCCTGTGTCAAAGACCAGAATGCCAGCTTCTGAGACACACCAAGGCCAGGCTGAATCTCTCATGGGATTCTGGGTGAGAACATGAATCCTCTTCCCATGCCAGAAACCCAGGGCCATGTGCTGCAGGAGTCTGTGGGCCAGACAGGGACATAAGACACAGAAATTTTATAGGCAGTGGAGAGATTCCTTAGGTCCCAATCTTTCTACATTTGTTTCATGTACCAGAGATGGATGCAACCCTATTTGTTAACATTTAACTATGCATTCCCTTCAAACTGCAAAGTATATATACACAGTGCTCATAACAAGATAAATCAACAGCTCTCAGTGGGGAATCAAGAAATCAAAGACCATTTTCCATCCTCTCTGCTACAAACCTCTCCCCAAGATAAATGCTAAAACTTTTGTAGCATCCTCCCCTGTGATTTGTCATGCTCAAAGGTGATGTCACACGTAGTCACACATGGTCACACACAGAGAACCCTCAAAATACAGACGTCTTCAAAATTTGTTACTCAGAAGAGTGTCTTTCTCAGCTACACCTCGTTATCTGGCTTTTAGCAGCCCTTACTGTTATACAGACTGGTGAGCCTGGGTGGGTTCCACTGCTCACTTGCGGACAGAAAACCAATACACCAGTCTCTCTCTTCTGCCATCTCTGTAAATAGTGCTTCAGTCTTTTACAGTCGTGTTTATAGCCTTCTAACAGCATCACTTCAGGGGGCTAGAGTCCCCAAAGATGCTTCAGTCTGTCAGCAAACAAGTACATTTTCACTGTGTTAGTTTCTCTTGGTCATTTTGCAAAGCCTCTGCTATGTGTTCCAACACAAGCACAATGCTCAACTTTGCAACAGTCCCACTATTCATCAGCACGTCTCATTCTCCGTTAGGACAGCAAGTGCATCGGGATGTTAGGATCTACTTTCGCAAACATCCACTTTGGCTCACAGGTAGAAAGAGCCTTGGGTCCTTGTCTCTGAGCAGAAGAGAGCCCATCTTCTGAAGTAATGAAGTCATATGTGAGCCAGACTGAAATCACACACATCCTTCCAGGCTTGACTCTTAGCAGCCTGGTTTCAGAGCAATCCTCTATCACCTGGTCCTCCAATTGACCTTCACCAGACTTTCCTCGGGGTCAGATGTGGTCCTTCTGCTTACCAGGCTGACTTACTTGAAGCTACCTTTGGCATAGACTAACTCTGTCATCTTTGCCATCTCTGATGGATATGACAAATGACCACAAGCCTGGAAGCTTAAAGCAAGAGACAAACATTTTGGACAGTTCTGGAACCTGAAGGCCACTAGCATGGTAAGAATCTGGTGAGGCCTTTTCCTATGCACTTGACAGTGGACATGTCCTTGGGTCCTCCCATGGCAGAAAGGGGCTAAGCTAAGTCTCTGGCCTCTTCTATCTCAGAAGGGATGGAACGTTCTGAGTTTATCAGTTCATGATAAAAGAAAATTACCGAGATGTCTTAACTTTAATTACAAAGTTCAGGAAGTTGAGGGAGTCATGGAGCTTTTCTTCTCACAGTGAAACATTTATTCTAGGGCGAAGAAGGAAGGTTCCCAGGTAATCCTTCAGTTTTCAGTCTTGGGCTTGCTTAGGATGTAAATTGTGAATTAAGTTTTGCATATGGTATACATGAATTTTCATTTTTGTATGTGGACATCTACTTTTTCCACTATCATTTGTCAAAGGGACTGGATCATCATTTCTCTGTTGTCTAGTTCTGGTATCCACCCCCAAAATTGTCTGGATAGTCAAGGGTTTGGCTGCAGACTCTATTCTGTTCCACTGGTCGACATTTTCACCTTTACAACAGTGGCGCACCACCCTGACCACTGCCACTTTGTAATGGTTTCGGGATTACAAATTGTGCAGCCTTCACAATAGTTTCCAAGATTGCCGTGGGTACTCAAGGCCTCTTTAAATACCATACGATGCTTAAGATACTTTCTGCTTCTGAATAAAATAAATCGTTTGGATTTTTATCAAAGTTTTAGAGTGGTTAGTGTCCTAGCCTTCCACACCCATGGTCAGATTTATCACTAAATATGTTAACCCTTTGCATTCTATATTATATGAGCTGTTTTCTTAATTTCCTTTTCAGATTGGCCATCGTTATTATCTAGAAATGCAATTGATTTTGTTATCATAGATTTTATTTTTAATTATATGTTACATATAATTAAATAGGAAGAAAGGAATAAATTAAAATTACCCCTGCAAGTGGGTATATGCACATGTGAGTGAACGTGCCCACAGAGACCAGAAGAGGAAAATGGATGCCCTGGAATTGGAGTTACAGGAAGTTCAGCTGCGACTTGCCCAGTGTAAGTACTGTGAGCTGAACGCAGATGCTCGGTGTGGGCAGGATGTACTCTTAACCACTGAGCCATCTTTCCAACCTACAGCTGACTTTCTTATACAGTATCCTTCACTTTTGCTGAGCACATAACTCCCTGTTTCAATCAACTTTTGGTGACCTCTGTAAGGGCAGCATGTGGAGAAAGGCAAGACACGCGTGCTATGAGGCGAGCCTTGGTGACGATGGCTGCTTGCTTGATTCTTTTAGCATTGGCTCTGATTTTCCATTTTGTAAAAAAATCAACCCCCGGATGTTAGCTCCTCTGTACCACTCAGTCTCATCTCTCATCTGTGCTTGGGTGAAGTGCACAGAATATTGCCAATTATTTAAAATTTGGTCCAAGCCAATGTAAATTGGCAGCAGGGGACAAACAGGTGGGATTAAAATGATCTGAGTGGTGCATTAAAGGTATCTGACTGTTTAATCTTTTTGTTTATTTTTTGGTTTTTCAAGACAAGGTTTCTCTGTAGCTTTGATATCTGTCCTGAAACTAGTTCTTGCCGGGTGGTGGTGGCACACGCCTTTAATCCCAGCACTCGGGAGGCAGAGGCAGGCGGATCTCTGTGAGTTCGAGACCAGCCTGGTCTACAAAAGCTAGTTCCAGGACAGGCTCCAAAGCCACAGAGAAACTCTGTCTCGAAAAACCAAAAAAAAAAAAAAAAAAAAAAAAAGAAACTAGTTCTTGTAGACCAGGCTGGGCTCAAACTCAGAGAGATCCGCCTGCCTCTGCCTCCCAAGTGCTGGGATTAAAGGCATGTGCCACCAACACCCGGCTCTAACTGTGTAATCTTAAACTTTGAAGACATTTCCAGAAACTAACTGCTGAGTGATGTAAGATTGAACCTTTCTCATTATCCCTATTTAAAAGATTATCAAATGTAACATTTTTCAAATTAAAAATATTTATAATCTGACTCTATACTTAAATTTTTCTCTTCCTCCTAATTTGAGTAAGATATTTGAAGCACTGTTTATCAAATTAAAATATCATTCTGGAGAGAATTTGTGACTTTCTTTATGTTGGTCTGTAGTATCTGAATGTTCTATTGAGTCTATGCATCAATTTTGTAAATGTAATTAAGTTGACACACAAATAAAAACTTTGAACCATAATATTTGATGTCACAATGTTTCAAACCTTGCTTAGTTCTTATACAACAAGTAATTTCCCCTAAATTCACTCGGACTGGGAGAGTAACACCTCATATTTAATATGTGGCAATCCCTCAAATCCATTGCTTTGCATGCCTAAAATTGAGGTCACTTTTGCATTCAGTTTGCTGTAAAATTTGGAAATTTGCACCTTCTAGAAAGTGTGTTCAGCAAAGACTGCTCTTTCTCAGATAGCAAACAACTGTATTAAAGCAGTTCTGTGGCTTCCTTGATGTCCCATGGCCAACTGGTGACAGAACCAGAGCAGCAGTTAATTGGCCCAACTCATGAATTAACCAAAACAGAAAGCAGAATTATTATTGTTTTTCCTTGTAACAAGAAGAGGGGGATGAGAAAGAAGAAAAAATTTTCCTTAAACAGTAGGAACTAAGTAGGACAAAGAAGGAGATTTTGTGAGAAAAAAAAGATTGAGTCATGAGGATGGCAGAGTAATTGCATGTAATATGCATGTATGTATATGTGTCTCAACATTAGCACACCTAGGTACACAACAAAAATGTCTGTGGCCCTGAAGAATAGAAACAGTGCACTCAGAGAACCTACTTTGAAGCACAGGCACCCAGATGGCAATCCAATGAGGAGGCAGTGGGTGGATGCTTTAGGCCGATGGACAGGACAAACATGTGCAGAGCACTGCATCCAGCAGCAGTGAATACAGGTCCTCCCCAGGACCACCCGCAGAGCACTCCATCCATCCAGCAGCAGTGAATACAGGTCCTCCTCAGGACCACCCAGTTCTCCGGGACATGCAAAGCCAAGGCCACAAAGCAAGTCCCAGCGACTCTGAGAATACTATGAATCCAGACCCAACAACTCCAAGAATCCTGAAGGCATGCCAAGTATCTTTCCAATCCAAACAGGATAACTCTAGAATCAATGGTGAAAGGAAAATTAAGAAAAAAAATACAAATATGAAAAAAATCAAGTATTCTGAACATGACCAAAGAATAAATCAGAAGGGAACCCAGAAAAATCTCCAGGCAAATAGAAGCAAAAACACCAGACACTAAAGCTTACCAGATACAGTAGAAGTAGTGCTAAAAGGATGTGCACGGCTGAATGCCCATGTACGTCTTAGATAAGCAGCCTACTTTTAAGGCTCAAGGTGTCAGCAGCAGCAGGAAACTAGATTTACCTTGCTAGCCATACAGCCAAGGGACTCCCCCTGGGACCTTCACTCACGTGTAGCCTGGATCCTGACATCTGGCACAGAAAAGAATTTCAGGATGAGTTGATGAGATGCAAGAAGACAGCAATAGTGCACACACAAGGAATGGGTGTAGGCATCTCAAGAGAAAGAATCACATCTAAGTACCTTAAAATTGGCTACATGTGTGTATGAAGTACACACGCACACACGCACACACACACACACACACACACACATACAAAAGATACAATTTATACCAAAATATTTGTGCTTGCTTACTTTTGTCTAAGGAATCTTTCATAAAGAAAGTTGTAGCTCTATCCCACAAGCTTGGAAATCAGAATGCTGGCAAGATAGAAAGACAGGTCAAACAGGGCAAAGGAATTCTCATTAGACATCAGCCACAAGGAAGCCGAGACCTGTCGACTGTCAACATGGCTGATAATCTTGTTCTGGAGGTTTCCGAGGAAAAATACAGGTTGACAGATGAGAAAGGGTGCTGTTGAGGTCAGATTCAAGGGTCACACAGAGTTCTGCCTTAGCGTGACTCTCAAGCTATTGCAGCACATTTGTTTAAGACGTCTCTCAGAATGGCTCCGCAGTTAAGAGAACTTGCAGCTGGTCCAAAGGACACAAGTTCAGTTCCTGGTACTTACACCCTGGCTCACAACTATCTGTAACTCCAGTCCCAAGATTTCCAGCATCCTCTGTAAGCACCAGGCATATATATGGCACACACAAAATAAAATAAATAAATCTTAAATAAAACAAAATGTCTCTAAGAAAGGGAATATTGCAATCTTGGCAGTGGTTTTCTTTAATCGCCCAGAAGTTCCTAACTCTGGGCCAGTGAGAGACTTAAAGCAGGTCTGAGGGAGTGATGGAGTGTTTGCCAGTCTTGAATTCTCTAATTGTTCATGTCTATCTGTTCTGCCCGAAAGGAACTGAACCAAGAAGAAAGGAAACTTCTCTCATATCAAGATGATGCCTTACAACTGACCAGTGTTCTAACCTGGTTCAGGTGCTGTTTATTTTCCTGTCCCTCTATGTCTTCGGGGTCACAGCATGCTCATGGAATTGCGGTGCTCATCCAAGGCACATGAGAAAGAATGAGCGGTCTACACCAAGTCCAGCCTGCCCTGATGGCTCTGCTCTGTGTGTCACAGCCTCCATGCTGCCATCAAGAGGGCAGCCACCACACTGGAGTTGACAGGAGCAGTCTGGAGGGTAGAGCTATATGGAGGAGAAAGTAGGAAAGGAACAGAGATGTCGGGATGGAAGAAGGAGGAAGAGGCACAGATGGACACTGGGGAGACCCCAGATGTTACTTCATGCTCATGAATTAGAGCTTTTCATGTGGGAGTAAACTGTTTGACAGCCCAGGGGTGGTTACCCATTTAAGCAACGTGTTTCATATTTAGTTTGGTTTTCTGTTCCTTTCTGTTTAATGGTTGGTTTAGTAAATGGTGATCTGCATGCTCTCTGGAAGGCTAATTGATTTTACAGGGTTTTTTTTTAAAGCAGCGTATTCAGATGCAAATGAACACAGCTGCAGCTGCAGAACTCGCTGGACAAGTGGCTCCAAGGATTCAGGCATTAATGTCTGCTTTGCCGGTGTTTGTCTGGGACCTCCTGACCTGCAGCCAGCCACCCAGCCAGCCACCAGGTCAGAAGGGTTTCCTGCCTAGGAACCAACACAAAGTTCCCTCCTCTCAGAATTGAGCCAGGGGCTTGGTTTCTCAATCACTCATCCTCCCAGGTCCCCACACTGTCCTTTCTGTTTGTCTCAGTGTACCTACTCTGCTTTCAGCGAAAATCCAAATCAATGAAAAGCAAAGCAGGGCACTCTGGGAGTCTCTTGGTTGCTCTTAGGACCACAGCGGGGCTTTGAGTGACAGAATGAGGGCAATGCTCCTGAGAGTATGCAAACCCGGGTGCTTTGGTCATTCGCAAACACAATAGGTCCTCCGTCTCCAGAGCCCATGGCCTACCAGGGTGGGTTAAAAGACAAAGCCATGAACAGAGTCACGTGTCATAATGTCGGATCAAGATGTTATTAAGATGCCGGGCGGCGGTGGCGCAAGCCTTTAATCCCAGCACTCGGGAGGCAGAGGCAGGCGGATCTCTGAGTTCGAGGCCAGCCTGGTCTACAAGAGCTAGTTCCAGGACAGTCTCCAGAAACTACAGGGAAACCCTGTCTCGAAAAACCAAAAAAACAAAACAAAACAAAACAAAAAGATGTTATTAAGAATATGGAAGGTTGGAGAGAAGGAGCAGTGAAGAACACTGGCTGCTCTTGCTGAGGACCCAGGTTCAGTTCCAGCACCCACATCAGACGGCTCACAACTTCTTGGAACTCCAGTTCCAGAGGATCCAATGCCTATGGATGTGATGTTCAAAAGAGAGAGAGAGAAAACAAAAGGAAGGAAGGGAGGGAGGGAGGAAGGGAGGGATGATAGTTTAAATAGGGCTTTGATGATTAGGGATTTCTAACAAATACATTTGTTATGATAAAGGTTAGTTTAGTGGGAAAATATAGTGTTGCCCTGCCCCTGATAAGGCAGGGGCTGCAGAGGATAGAAAATAGGAACAAGGAGATGTCATGCCCCTAGGACTTATGAGTTTCTCTTGAAGAGGGATGCAGACTATGGGTTAGGTTAGTGATTAAGGAAAACTCAACTTCTTCCTGATGTTGGGAGATGTGTTCACAGGTTTCTGTGGGCATCATCTAATGCAAAGCTTTAAACAATTGACTCCATACAATTAGAAAACAAATAAGTGGATGGTTAGTTAAGATAACTGGACTGGACTCTAAAATATGAAAAGTGAAATTAGTAACCTGCTTTTCTGGCAATTATAAAAACTACTGCCTATGTTATGGCTAAAAATCTCCTGATCCATGAGAAGTCTAAAGGATAAATGTTTAACTGTATACGGGTTCTTCGGGATAATCTGTTTTTCCCCTGTATAAAATGTTTACTCATACACGGGAAGTAAGAAACATCCTGCTCTTTACTTGCCCTCATTGTAATCATTTACTTAAAAAATAGAATGTACCCATACTGCAATTCTTATATCTCTTAAAAAATTCTGCTGGGGTATATAACCTATAAGGGAAAAATAAACAGGTAGAAGGATGTCATCAGGAAAGAGAAAGAAGGGAAACAGCAGGGCAGAAGACCAGAACTGAAAGAGAATGGAGTAGAACAAGCCATGGAAAGAATAAAACAAAGAAGCTTTTATTTCTCAGAAAAGAAGTCTGTGTGTTTTCGCACAGACTGTGTCTCATTCCCAGTTTCCCTGGTCTACAGAGGGCTGGACCTGCTGTGCACAGAGAGTCACACCCTTCCGCTTGGAAGTTCATCCTTGGCTCCAGCTTCTCTCCCTTCCTGCTTCTCTCCGTTGCCGAAAGCAAGAACCTTCCAGGCATTTGTTTTGGACCCAGGGGTAACCTGCAGCCTCTGCAAAGCTTGGATCTGTTCATTGTTATTATTTGACACACACACACACAAAAGAAATAATATGAAGTCTCTACGAGAGCTGGGAGGCACTTTCTGGCGTTCCTGTCTTGGAGGAGAGAAGAGATGTTTTTATAGAGAGACAGGCATTAAGATCATTGAAATGATTTATTCTAAGTGTTTGAATCTTAGGTTGAGGAAGAAAAGCTGCAGCCTAATGGAGCCAGAGAAGGAGCTGACCTTACAGGAGGAGAGTTCCCACAGTTCTGAGGATTTAATTAGGCCGCCATGAAGACCCGTGGAGCTGAGACAGCAACGGGTCAGTGGCGGGTGAGGTCACTCTTGGACCGTGCACACTTTTTATCCTGTATTCCAGCCTAAACCTCCCGTCAGGACCCTGAAGATGGACTTGGGGTCGGCCATGGGACATTGGATCAATCCCATCTCTGCCACCTTCCTTTACTCTTTAACTGGCACATTGGGAATAGGTAGGTGAGCTTGTTGGGACTTCCCCGAGCCCTGATTTTTTTGACCCTCACAACTCTGGAAGCACTAACAGGAAGCTTCCTGCTGCTGGGCCTTAAGATCTCTTTGCAAGGGTTAGCAGTTCACACCAGTAACGATACCCAGCGGCCACCCCCAGCTCTTGCTCTGCGCTGCGCGTGCTATTCTTTCATAAAGATAGGGTAGTGGGTCTCACGAGGGGCAGCGGTCGCATGAGGGGCCACAGTGGGTCACCCGAGGCCTCAGCAGAGCAGCAGTGGGTTGGTGACAGACAGCTGTGCCATACAGAGAGAGAGTTTGGGTACGGAGTTTATTTAGTGGGTTATGGAAGGGAAGGGGAAGGGAAGAAGGGATAAAGTGGGGGGGGGGACAGAGTGAGGGGGGAGAGAGACAGGCAGCAGACACATCTTCAGAAGAGGGACAGAAACAGAGAGCATATAGGCTGGAGGAGATGGGAAATCAGTTTGCCTCAGTGGAGGGGGGGGGGAGTTGGGGGTGGGCGGGGCTTGTTTCTTACAGGGCCAGGGTACCCAGATAATAGGCCAGGTCAGCCCATCATAACAGCACGGACCCAAAAAGCACCAGGTGGAAAAAGATGGAAGCAGCTGCATACTAAAATTTCCTTTAATGATTTTCCATGAGCAGTTTGGGTTTGATTGAATTTGTTGGACTTTTGAAAGCAGTATCATAAAATGTGAAACTTTAGACTCAGAACAAGAGGCCCTGGGAACCAGAAATTCAGGAAAAGGCTTTCTCTAAAGTTGCCATTTTTTTAAGGCAAAGATTGTGTTTGCCATTCTGACTGGTGTAAGATATTATCTCAGAGTTGCTTTGATTTACATTTTTCCCTGACAGCTAAGGATGTTGAGCAATTCCTTAAGTGTCTTTCAGCCATTTAAGAGTCTTCTGTTGAGAATTCTCTGTTTAGATCTGTACCCCTTTTTTAATTGGTTTATTTGGTATTTTGATGTCTAGTTTATTGAGTTCTTTATATATTTGGGAGATCAGACCTCTGTCTGATATGGGGTTGGTGAAGATCTTTTCCCATTCTGTAGGCTGCCATTTTGTCCTATTGACTGTCCTTTACCTTACAGTAGCTTCTCAGTTCCTGGAGGTCCCATTTATTTATTGTTGCTCTCGGTGTCTGTGCTACCAATATTATATTTAGGGAGTGGTGTCCTGTGTCTATGCATTTAAAACTATTTACCACTTTCTCTTCTAGGAAGTTCAGTGTGGCTGCATTTATGTTGAGGCCTTTGATTCATTTGGACTTGAGTTTTGGGCATGGGGACAGATATGGGTCTATGTGCATTCTTGTACAAGTTGACATTTAGTTATGTCACACTATTTGTTGAAAATGCTTTCTTTTATCCATTGTATAATTTTAGCTTCTTTGTCAAAAATTGGGTGTTCCTAGGTGTGTGGATTAATATCAGGGTCTTCAATTCAATTCCATTGGTCTCCCGTCTGTTTTTATTCCAATACCAAGCTGTTTTCTTTACTGTGGCTCTATAATAAAGCTTGATGGCAGTGATGATGTTGCCTCTGGACATTCTCTTTAGAGGGATACCTTGCTCAGCCTAGAAATAGAGGGAAAGGCCTTGGTCCTGCCTCAAAGTGATATGCCAGACTTTGTTGACTCCCCATGGGAAGCCTTACCCTCTCTGAGGAGTGGATGGGGTGGGGTGGGGTGGAGAGATAGTCAGGGGAGAGGAAGGAGGAGAGGGAGTGAGAACTGGGATTGGTATGTAAAATGAGAAAAGATTGTTTTAAAGTAAAAAAAAAAGATTGTGTTCACCAAAGAAGAATATGATTACCTCTGCTTGTCTTCCTTAAGTATCATTAACTAAGGAAGACTAAACTAGGGAAAGAGCAAGAACAGCAAACACCATCCCCAAAATGCAGAGGGCCTTTGTTCTGTGGAGTCATTTGTTTTCTCTGAGAGTCAGCTGCCTCCTCTGTGATTACAGGCAGCCCCTACTCCCCATTCTCTCCTCAGGAAGGGGCCTTTAAGCTTTAGTCATCGGGCCCTTTATTTGGGTGAACTGCACTTCCAAGAAAGAGCCACACCTGTGTTAAAGACTGTAGGCTGGTTGGCGAGCACTTCCTAGTGTGGCGAGTTGAAACACTGCAGGTAAGATTCTCTAAAGATTTAACAGTCATTTATGACCCACTCCTATATCTGATGTAACAGCCTTTAGACTATCAAGGAAATCCTTAGATTGCATTCTTAGCATGCTGTTAGTTTCTACCAAATCAAAAGCTGATGTCACCAGTCACTAGGCAGCATCTGAAACCTAGAGCAGAGTTTCCCCTGCTTTGTTGTAACCTACCTATGTACCTTTGTGACAAACAACACTCTGTTCTGTGAATGGGAAGGTTCATGTAACCATTTCATCAGCAGAGTGTGTCACCCGGGACAGCCTGAGCTCATGTTCCTGGGCCACAGACTCTATGTGGCTCTTGTTCCCTTTGTTTTGAGGGCTTTACACAAATAACATTTCATGTGAGTCCTATGGGTACACACAGGATACATTGTCTCTCTGTCTCCTGCCAGTTCATTCCAACAAACTTAGATGCAACCCTCCTATGACTTCCAGAGTTGAGTAAAGAAATTCTAAGTTATAATCGCTTGCTGAGCGAGAAGGGGAACCTCCTGGAATTTGTATACTTACTAGGAAAGTGTTGGGGAGAGGAAGAGAAAGAACTCAGCACTCACTGAGCAAACAAAGCAGTTTACTTATCAAATACAATTTCTATATAAGTTATGGCTCAATACAACACTTGTGCAACCTGTCCCACATCTGTCTCCACTGTCTCTCTTCAGTTACTTCTCTTAACCTATAAAAGACCTCTCATGGCCAGTCAAGTCTGTTTGATACCTTGAAATATATGCATGAAAATTAAAAATACATTAATCTGAGAACTGCGTATTATCCAGTTAAAGCTAACTAAGGCACTAAGCCATGTTAGGCTAAGCACCATTGAAAAGTTGTTAGCTCTTAGTTCATTAGGATGTGTAAAAACTCACTAAGTCCCTGCTGTGTGTGAGACTTTGCTCCAGCCCTGCCATGAGCTACCTCACCTGATACAATGGATTAAATCATTTGCTGTCTGATTAGTGAGTATTGGGAGGTCAAATATCATGAGTGAATTCCCATAACTGATAAATAGCAGAACGAGGCATGCTTTTCAATGGTCTTTAATCTGGATTCATAACTCTTCAAAGCATTAACACAGAGATCCTGAAGCAAAATCAAAGGATTAAGTTATGCTTCAAGGTGAGCACTTTCAAGATTTCTGAAAAATAATGGGTATCACAAGGATGTTATGGTCACAGATAGGACATGCTTTCAAACAAGCAGCAGGTAAAAAGGCAACACCATTTTTCCATTTCAAAATTATCTTACAGGCAAATTTTAATTTGAACAAAATTTCCGGGACTAAAAAGAAAGTTTGTCCTAGTTAACAGGGCAGGCATGAGTCTCTCCTGTGGCCTAGGCCTTTAAAATAATAAGAGAGTAGTTACTCCCATGACATTCATGCCACTATTGTACCAGTTGTTATTATAGTTCAATGGGGTTAACAGCTGGATAAGAACGTTTAATATGTTTCTTCTCCAATACCATAAATAGAAACTGTGGCACTATGAGAGTTATTCGGTGCTGTGGGACAATGGTCTTGTACCTTGTAAAGATTTGTCAGTTGTATTGGTTTAATAAAATGATGATTGGTCAGTAGCCAGGCAGGAAGTATAGGCAGGATGACCAGAACTGGAGAATTCTGGGAAGAGGAAAGACTCAGTCTGCAGTTGTCACCCAGACACAGAAGACACAAAATGAGAATACCTCACTGATAAAAGGTACTAAGCCACGTGGCTAACGCAGAAAAGAATTATGGCCTAATTTAAGATGTAAGAGTTAATAATAAGCCTGAGTTAATAGGCCAACCAGTTTATAATTAATGTAGACCTCTGTGTGTTTCTTTGGGACTGAATGGTTGTGGAACCCCGTGTGACAGAAACATCTGTCATTAAGTCAGTAGGGATGAAGTGTCCAGATCAGTGTCTGTTTAATTTTTCCATGTTCTAAGACTTGAGTTTATGTGATGTTATCAGCAATGGGGTCTTAGTATCAAGTTCTTAAGAGTAACCAAGAGCATTGGCAATAACCCTTAATGTTTGGGGTCCATGGGACTTCACTGACTAATAACTCCAAAATAGAAAACACATTCATGACCCTGGGTTTTTTCTATAAGGAATTTGAAAACACACATAAAAGTATACAAGTAACACTATAACAACTGAGGAGGTTGTTCATATATGTGTATGTATATATGTATAGGTATGTAAACATATATGTCAATGAAAAAAGAAGCCATAAATTTCAGGGCAAGGAGGAGAATAGGGGAGGGTTTAGAGGTAGGAAAATGAAAATGGAAGAAATTATGCAACTATATTATAATCTCAAAAAATAAAGAATTTTTTAAAAGAACACATGAAGTTGGAGGGCTAGGGAAGGGATTCAAGGAGATGGAATTGAGAGTAGATTGATCAAAACACATTATATGGATGTGTAAAATTCTCAAACAATTAAAAAAGATAATTTATGGAAATAAAAAATTATCTGCATGAAATTAAAGTGCCATATAAAACAAAAGCACACGAAGTTTAGAGAAAGTTTGAAAACACTACCACTTGCATGTTCTCTGACAGCCCCTACTTGTATCCCTGTCTCAAGGGACTGCATGTAATTTTACATTGTTAAATTTAGTCAGCTGAATCATTACAATTCACATCCTGAAAATAAACCACAATAATTATGTCAACATAAAATGCCATTTTTTTCTTTATTGCACTGTCCTGGGAGACACGATAATTTCCAGTTAGCAATGAGACTACTGGAGACACTTAGAACCATTGTTCCAAACCAGAGACATCTGGGATCTACGGAAACAGAGGGGCTTGAGTAGGTGGCCCTCATGTGTACGTGAACATTTCAGTTGATGCAGTCTTTAGGAAAGATTCTGGCTAGTGTCTGAATCTGTTCTTTCTACAAAAGCCAAACTCCAACCACCCTTCACAGCACTGAAATGTGAGTCCTCTCTGCTCTGAACCAGAGCATGCTGTCATTAGTATGATGGTCCCTACAGGCCCCAAGTCAAGGCATGGTCCATGGGAGATGGTGAAGTCTTTAAGAGGCAAGGCCTGGAGAAAGGTCATGATGTTCCTGGTGTGTGGCCTCAAAAGGGACTGGGAGACCTAGCTTTCTCTTTTCCCTTTGTGTTTTCTGGCTTCTGAGGAAAGCTGCTGGTCTCCCTGCAAAATCCCACCATGATGCCCTTAGCAAAAGTTCAAAGCCAGAAGCCACCTGATCCTGGTTGGGAACCTCCAGGACAATGAGCCAGAGGCTGGAATTTAATGGCTCCAACTAATTTGCTTCATGAGAATGTATCTTGTTCTTTGCATTATGAAGCATTTCCACTACAAAGACAAAATAATTCCATTTTATTTGCATGTATGGCCTATGCATGCAGGGGTACATGTGTATGAGAGTGTGGATGTATGCATGTGCATGCACATGGAAGTTGAGGAAGACATTAAGTATTTTTCATTATTACTGTCATGTTGTCTTGGCATAGGAACCCTCACTAACCTGAAATTCACCATCTTGGCCAGGCTGGTCGCCCAGAAAATTTCCAGAATCCACCTTTCTCTACTTCTGGATGTTGAGGTTACAGACATGCACAGTAATGTCTGTGTTTTTGTATAAATGCTGGGGATTTGAAGTCAGTCGTTTATGCTTTCAGAACAAGCATTCTTATTTACTGAACCATCTTCCTATCTCTTAGGATGCAATTTTAGAGAAAAATGTCTTTGCCTAAATGTTTAGACCAAACAGGCTTCTTGCATCTGCTTTATCATTTCTGTACTGCTTATCCAACTCATTATTCCTGGCCTCCAGTAACCCTCATCTAATGCACTCCAGACTTGCAGGAGCCCTACCTAGGTCTCTGCAGCAGCTTGCACACTAGAACATGAGCGAGACTCCAAGAGGGAAAGTGGCCTCTCAGAGAAGGTGTTTTCAGCGAGCAAGTGTGGAGGCCCGAAAATGTGAGCCTATTTCCACGTTGACCAAAGGTGAGAGAGTTAGAACTTACCTCTAGTTCCTTCTAGGTTATTGTGTTTCTACTTCAAACAAAGGTCCCACCTAGAGATCTAGCAGAGAGTTCTGCTCTCTCAAGGTTATTGTCAACAGGAGTGGCTAATAGACAAACCTTGTGCTCCAGGAATAGAGAAGTAAATATGTTCCTACCTCAAACAAAAGTATAAGGATCCAACCAAGTTCCAGTTCCCTTAAGGAGATAACTTTGGATTTCACCCAGGAAGTGGTTTGCCTACAGAATGTTTTGGTCTAAAGTGTTAGTGTGACTTGTTTTGTTCTAGCAACAGAATGTTTAACTGTGAATGTAGGCTGCCAATTGGTATGTTGTTCATTTCCTTGTATCACATTAAAGCAGTCTTTTGTCTTACTGTTACCATTTGGGGTCAGAGGTATTTTAAGCATGTGGAAATTAAATGCGGGTGAATTTCAGTACTCACTGGAATTCCCTCCTGATACTATCCTATATGTTTCTCCACTTCATTATTGTCATTTGCAGCCTCATATTCTTTACTAATATTTTCTAAATCCCCATGCCTCTACCCTGGAAAGAGGTATTTTTGTCCAGGCTGGTCCCCAACAAGCAAAGGCTGGTATTTCTGTAGGGAGCCTTGGAAACTGGGTAGAGCAGGGTGGTGGTAGTTAGTTTTATGTCAACTTGATACGAGCTGAAGTCATCTAAGAAAAGGGAACATAGTTGAGGAAATGCCCCCATAAAATAAGTCATTGCAAACCTGTAGTGCATTTTTTTTTAAAATTAGTGACTGATGTACGAGGACCCAGCCCATTTTGGGGTGGTATCACTTCTGTACTGATGGCATATAAAAGCAGACTAAGCAAGACATGAGGAGCAAGCCAGTAAGCAGCACCCCTCCATGGCCTCTGCATCAGTTCTTGCCTCTATGTTCCAACTTCATTTGAGTTCCTGACAGGGCTTCCCTCAATGGACTGTGATCAGGACATATGGGACAAATCAACCCTTTCCTCCCAATGTTGCTTTCGGTCATGGTGTTTCATCACAGCAACTGTGACCCTAACACATGGGTTTCTTCTGCCTCCAACCTGCCCCCCTCATGTGTTGTGATAATTGAATTAATAGATTTATTATATTATATAAATATATTATTTATATGTAGTTATATTATTTGCATATATTATTTAATAAAATTAAGTAATTTTTGACAACACAGCAAGTACTCAAATTGTGACCACCCAGGGACATCCGGGCAGTTGTGGTTTGAGGAGCAGAGCTCCATCTGAGCTTTTCTCTCGGCCTCCCAAGGGAGGACCCATGGCAGTCATACCTTTCCTGGTAGGAACTTGGAGACCTGCCACTCAGAACTCTGTCCTCAGCTGTTGTGACCTTCATGTCCTCACTATTCACAATGATATGCTAATGAGTGACAGATAGGATGTGGGTCCATTCCGCGTGGAGTGCGTGACTGAATGAGGGGATGAGTAATTCAGATTCATAAGAACCTACAGCGTTTGTGGCTGCCCACACCTGCATGGCAATGCACTACTGAGCTCTGAGTATTCAGAGTCTGCACTTTGCACTATGTGGGACACCACACCTCACAATGCCCACAAACACTGAATCCCCCTGGCTCAGATTCCAGACTATCCCATGATATAAACTGAACTGTTTTTGCTGTCCTGACAAAGTTTGTTGCTCGTACAGAAACTTAACAGTCCAATGACAGAAAATGAAGACTCGGAGTATTTTCTCTCAGCGTCATTCTTCAATATGTAAACATCATGCTAGTAAATCTTGGGGTTGTATTGTGTCAGACCAATGAACACGTGCATATCATTAGCATGCAGATGAATTGCTGTTCTGAGGCTATGCTAAAATACCACAGCCAAAAAAAAAAAAAAAAAAGCAATTTACAGAAGAAAGTTGATTTTAGTTTGCAGTTTCAGAGGGAGAATTCGTCAAGGTAGGGGAGGCATTAAAGTACGTGGCCAGAGCAGGAAGGTGAGAGTTCACATTCTCAACTACCCTCACAAAGCAGAGGGAACTGAAAGTGGAACAAGGCTGTGAACTCTCAAAGCCCGCCCCCAGTGACATATTTCCTTTGGCAAGCCTGTAAACACCTAAATAATTCTCCAAAACTGCGTCATCAGCTAGGAACCAAACATTGAAAGACCTGAGCCCATGGGACACATTTCTCATTCAAGCACCACAGCATGCAAATCTACTTTTCTCTGTAGTTAAATGGTAAAAATCATGCACGTACCAATGAATTGTTTTAAAAGAAATTTACGGTCATCAGTGAGTGTGGATTTAAGTAGTTTATATACTTGAGGTTATATAAAAAAATTATTGAGAGAAAAGGTGGCCTCAAGTGGAAGCGAAGAAGGCCTGCCTTACAGGTATTGAACTGATACATAACTAGTGTTGGCCAAAGGAGTGTAACACAGAGCTACTCCTGGTAATCCCTCCTTGTTGATTAGGAGACTAGAGAACCAGAACCTTTGGGGTAGATGGGCAGAGCAGGCCAGGCAAGGAGGCACTGGGGAAAAGCTGGAGGGAGCATTGTATTAATAGATTACTCTGATGATTCATTCAAATGACAACTTGACACAACTTAGGTTGGCCTCAGAAGAGTCTTGGTGGGGTACTGCCTAGATCAGCATGTATGTAGGGGGCTCTCTTGATTGTGCCTATCGTGTGGGCACCATTCCTCAAGTTCTGGAGGAGAGAGAAGCTGACCACAAGTAAGGATACACGCTTTAGATCCTCTCTGCTCCTGACCCTGGATGTGACCCGCTGCTTCAGGTTCCTGCTGCCTTGCCTTCCCCACAATGAGGGACGATAGCCTGGAACTGTGAACCAAATTCAGCCTTTTCCTCTAAGCTGCTTTCGTCGGGGTATTTTATCACAACCTAAAGAAAATTAGGAGAGCCGCCTTTGCTGGTCTGTTCCCTGGGAGAGTAAGGTGGTACCGAGAGTCCATGCAGAAAGGACGTGGGAGGGAAGAGGGGCTGACCCTCACCAGAACTCCAGCACCTCCCTTCTTGCCTCACCCCCTTTGTTCTCAACAGCTCCCCTTCTTTACAAGCCATATTTTGGGGACTAGAGAGATGGGTCAGATGTTCAGAGCACTTACTCCTCTTGCTGAGGATCTGGGTTCGGTT